>NW_006262339.1:13101361-13117164 GCF_000493195.1 Citrus x clementina | reverse complement strand
GGGGGGGGGGGGGGGGGGGGGGGGGGGGGGGGGAACACACCACACACCTAACCCGTTAACTTTTCTACTATTGAATTAAAAAACTATCATGTCTTAATTGAATTAAATTGATCAGGTAAAATATCTCTTATAACTTGTCAATTTTTACAGTAATATACGAATATTTAGTGAAATCAAATTTATTTTTATTTAGTAGTCAGATTTTTTTTTTAACAAAAAGGTTCTAAAATCAAATTTGACTCGTTTACTATTTTTTAAAAAAATGAACTTGTTTACTAACCAATTAGAGTTTAACTTTAGTCAACATATTTTTTTCTCTAAAATATCATTTGACCATAAAAAGAGGAATAAAAATAAAAAGATGCTTTACCAAGAGTTGATTAACAATAATCAGTATATTTGAGCATACAATGAAATTTACCCATATATTCATATGACATAAAATATAATTTTATTCATTAATTACAGTACTACATTTCTAAATTTTATTCTTTAAAAAAATAAATTTCTATCTATTTACATAAATCTTAGTTTTTATAAAAATAAATTAAAAAATAAATTAATTTATTTTTTTACATTGACCTAATGTTTAATTAAGGGCAATGATGTCTTTGTGCTAGTTAGAAATGGCCAGTAATTGTACTTGACCGCGTAAGACAACAATTTGACTATTTTGGGGTGGGGTTGATGGCTTGCATCAAACTTAGTGTGTGCTAATGATTAATAATAATAATGGGGTTAATATGAAATTAATCCTTACTCAAGCATTCGAAGTTCGTTGGTTTTCTTTTAACCGGATAATTACCGGTCAATTTGTCACGCGTCCCTACACATGGCAGCATCTAATTTATTTGCTTGTCAATTCAGTTCTGTTACATACAGTTTCTGTAACGTAGCCAGCTCCATGCAACTTGCTACATGTAGTCAAACGGCAGGCGCTAAGTTACGTTAACGTAACTTACGCCCACACACTAACAGTACTGCTGGTGGAGCCTGTTACTGTTGCTGTGTCAAACGGATGTATCTATTGTTGCATCTGATAACTTACAGTAATCACCTGAACCAGAAGCAAACTATCCGTTGAAAGGTTTTAGGCAAGCGGGTAGGACACGTAGATCACAAGTGGCAGAAGCTGACCACGTGGAAAGCCGTAATTTTTAAAGCCCATGTTCATAAGCGAGATGTCATGTACACGTCATCACTTAGGGGTCACAAACAGCATTTGTGGAACATGCTCTATAGACATCAAGAGTCGTGGCATCAGCTTCTTATTTATTTATTTTTTAATAAGTTATCTCGAGTCTACAAAATTACTCACTAAACTCACATTTAAAAATAAATTTTAATTACTAAAGTACCTCAGTTTTATGGATTAGCAAGTCAATGATGAGAACTTGAGAATAATTTTAATCACAAAAAACTATAAATTTCTTTAATTTAAAATATGATTTATATTTTTTTTTCAAATTTAGTGTTGGATGGAGATTGATGAAGCACAAAATTTGGGTACATCTTTAATTTCCCTGTTGATGTTGATGTTATGGCCTAGCATGATTATTAAGATATTTATTAAAAAATCAATGGATCTTGGCATCTTAAATCGAAATTGTCCAAGAATTTGTACAATTCATTTATGGGATTTACAGTGCAAATTAACCTAATTAGATTTACTGAGAGTATATTAGATATTTAAGTGAATTTTATTAAGTAACATATATAATTTAAAAAATTTAAGAGTAAAATTATTTAATAAATAAATTTAATAAATAATTTGGTGGATTCAAAGTCCCATTCCCCATTTATCTATTTTATAATATGTATAAATATATTATTTTAATAAGTTAAAAATTAGAGACTTAAAATAAAATCATCATCATATTATAAAGTATTTAATTTTTTTAAAAAAATATCTAAAAGTTTGAAACAATATCTTAAAATGATATTAAAAGTGAAAAATATTTAAAGAGCGTAGCACCTTAAAAGAGAAAAGAAAATATAACAATATTTCAGAGTTGAAAAATATTATAAGATTTTCTTTCATTCATATCTTGTTTATATTGCATAAAAATTAAAAAAAATATTAATTGACATTATAATTGATAAAATAAAAATTATTAAATAAGAATTAAAAACATATTTATATATAATAGGGATTGAGGTGGGGGTGGGGTGGAGAGTACAAAACCAAACTCCACCTCATTAAGAATTTAAGTATTATTTTCCCTCCACTCTCCACTTCATTCCCCAAAAATTATTCAAAATTTTTTCTATTTGGGGAGGAGCTCCATGAGCCCCAAACCCAAGGATTTTGCCATCTCTAATTCAAACACACCTGCCTTCTCTTTTTAATTTAATAAGAACCACAACGAAGGAGGATAAAATGTCAAAGATACCCTTGAGTGGATCTTTGCTTAACGTACGGGACGCGGGGCCCAAGCCCATTGCATGATGACCGCTAATTGTGGCAGATTTCATTGCAAAATTGTTGTGGAATAGCATGTTGCTTTCTCGTAGCGTGTTGAAACAAGGTTCATGACAAGACCAATCGTATTTGAAACATGTTTAAAACCTATTATTTGTTTCCTTTCTTGACATGGCGTGAAACTGACATCAGCCTTTGCTTGCGTATGTTTTAAATTTATTAGAAAATGTAATTTTTACTCAGAAAAATGATGAATTCACTGATAAATTAAATAGTTGAAAAAAAAATTAATTGAAATATTGTTGATAAAATATGATGGAGTACCATATTAATTATGAAATTACAACCCTATTTCTATAGGATTAAAATCATCTCCTAATTTAATCAAAGTTGGTTGGTGTGAGTGGTTTGACACTCTCACTCCTTAAGAGAGATTAGAGGTTCAAGCTTCGCTCTCGTATGAAGTCACTACTTTGTTCAGCACTTTATCCCTTACGGGTTGACCAGGTGCGAGCGGAGATTAGTCTGAATTGTGGTACGGACTTAAAATGTGTCTCCCATAATTAGGGTCCACTCAGGACTACCTCGTAGTTCAGACCAATAAAAAAATTGTCTCCTAATTTAAAACTTTAAAGTGATAATGATAAATGTTATTTAACGCTTTCTATAGTTAGGATTTAATTTTCCTTTAATTTTTCTTTCCGGTGACAAACTAAAATTTCAAAACTAATGAGTAATGACAGTAAACTACCACTTACCGCTTTCTCTCTCTTCAAATTTTTGCAAGATTGAAAATTCTTTATAATGAACTCTACTTCCTTCTTTCTTGCTTGCTTCCTCAAAATCCCAAGGCTCAAGCTTTTGGTATCAATTTGACCCGACAACTTGCTACAACAAAATAGATTGAGAATTTTGTTGGTTTTATTTAGTTTTTAATTTAGATTGAGAATTTTTAAACAGAAATTTTCAATTTGAGAATTTATAAATTACTATTTTTAATTCTAATATAGAAGTAATTTGTAACTCATCATTGACTTTTGGGAATTAAAAGAAAAAACGATGAAAGAAAACTATCAAAACTATGGTTTCAAACTTTCAATCAACATTTAAAAAACACAACAACCAACAATTCTATTTAGGTGCATTTGGCAACTTGCATTACACTTTATTGTATTGTATTAAAATATTGTTCTAATACTAACTCATGTTTGGCCAATTTCTAATTGCATTGCACTATATTAAAAAAGTAGCTAACGTAATGAAAAGAGTATAAAATAATCTCATAAGAGGTAGGGTGTAGGTTATATTATATTAAAACACTGTTTATATTTTAAATTTGAATCATTTTACTTTTATTATTTTAAGTATGTAAAAAGTATTTTAATTATTTAATAATTTATTATTTACTAAAATACTAAATTTAAATTAAACAATTATAATAATATTACAATAATATAATATAATATTATAATATTTTTTTATTTGATGATAGTATATTATTAAATTATATTTATATTATAAAAGTAGTATATAAAAATAATTATTTAATAACTAATTAAAAAGTTCATAATGTAACAATCAATATTAATAAGTTTAAATAGCATTAATTTAATTGTAAATTAGTACTACAAAATAATAATATATGTAATACAATCAGTCTATACTAAACCAAACATGGTATTGTATTATGATATAACTTAATGTAATACACCCTAATGCAATGCATTATAATATACTATAGCTAATAAAATGTGCTAAATGCACCTTTATATAATACTAAAAGCTATAACCATTTCAATGATATTTTTATTTTCAGAATTGATTTAATGGAGATAATATTTGTTGATACCCAATTCACATACAAAATAAGAAAATTAGAGTTAAATAAAAGAAGAAGAAGAAGAAGAAGAAAACTTTCATGGTAATTGAATATATGATCATATGTTTATGTTGTTGGAGAAAAATCAGTTTTTTAAATATTTTATAAAAACTTTTAGAATCGCTCTCATACAATATATAAGAATTTGTAATCTAGAAATCGTACCTTGAAAAATCCAATTTGATTTTTTCCGCTGAAGTGATTTAGGCTCCCAGATCACGATCTGCCATCACCACTCCTGTAGATCACGATCCGCCACCAAATAATTTTCTAAGCTATGACTCAAGTTTGATATGCACTTGACGTGTGGACGCCTTTATCGCTACTAAAGCAACTAGCACGAGAAAATTTTTCTCTCAACAATTGCGAGAAAAATCTTTTTCTCTGACCTGTATAAAGTGGCTACTTCCTTCTTGTGGGAGAAAATAAGCCATTTTATATCTTTATCTAGTGGAAATCCTAGACTCCTTTTTTTATATTATTTAATTCTATTAAATCAAGTTTGATTTAAATTAAAAATAATAAACCAAAAGTAACGTTACTTCTTTCTTGTCATAGGGGCCCACCTTGTAAAATAACACAAGACCCCTTAGACACAAGTACATTACATGGAGCCTCCTACTAAATAATATATTTAGGTTTTTAACCCAAATATCTAGTTATCTTTCTTATTAATCCAGTAGTGGCGCAGTCAATTAAATGAGCTAACCCGGGAATCATTTAGGAACATACAATAGTGGCTACAATAATTAGGCTTGTAATTAAATTAGCCCAATTATTTAATTTCAAATATACTCCACTAAAAGATTGGAACTGACCTCCATAATTGTATACTCGAATAATAATTCGTCCCAAGCCACATTGATTTCTTTACTGCACAATCCTTTGTACCACATTGTTAATTAAATTGATATCTCAACTGTCCAATCAATTTAATAATATCTTGTTCCTTGATACTTACTGGTTTTTTCTAATTATCATTTTCAACATACTAAATATATTGACACACTCTGGCCAGAGAATTCTATGATCAAGTGCCAAAAACCCATCAAGAGATATGTTGTACAAATTCTATATTGTTAATCTATAACTCCAATACTCATAATTGCTCCTACCAAGATATCGGGTAATTTTGACAATAAGTATGTGTCGTGCACATTGGTAACTCAAATGAAATAACAATTACAATCATGAAATCATAATTAACTCAATATTAAGATTACAGTAAAATCAATGCCTATGAGATTTAATAAGTCTGACAGTCATTTCAAGGTTAATTAAATCTCATATGTGATCCTATTCAATGTAGTCGTACTACATCAATAAATTCATACATGATTAAGATAAATCATTCAATGAATTCATTACAGTCTATACCTAAATAAAGTGCCCAACTTTATTTATCAACTGCGAACTAAATTTATTTAATCATAAGATAACTTGTATTTATGTTTTCTGTGAATCCACATGGAGATCACATAAATACATATAATATGATTAAATGGACTTTAATCAAAATATTAATGCAATTAAGATATTTGAATAAAATACCTCATTTATTTTATTAATCAGAAAAATTGTTTATTACAATTAAGTAAACACATATGCTTTTAAAGAGCATATTTTCCCAAAATATGTTTCAAGAAGAAAGACTAGCTATGCCGTACATCGTGGATGAAAGACCCAAAAAAAAAAAAAAAGCTTTGGTCGATAGATCAAAGAGAACAAAGGCAGAGTTAACATCTGTCAAATATTGGTTTGTTTTACAATTTAGGTAAGCCACCAAAATATTTGTTTTCGCGTTTTAGAAAGGAAAACTAAAAGTAAAATGAATCCTAACGGTGAAAAGACTTAAACGACATGTGTTATTATCTCTTCGAAACTTTAAAAATTAGATTAGGAAAAGATTTTAATCTCTCTATATATATATATATTAATTTTTTTAGTCTAAAATTTTAATGTATGAGAAAAGTTTAAAACAATAGAGTTTAATAATATTATGAAATTAAAATTTAAAGCTGCATGATTTTAAAGTTTTTCTGAATTTTCCCGCACTTTAAAATATTATAAATTTATAATGATATATTGGACAAAGTAATGAATGACACGTAGATAATTACAAGGATAAAATGGAAACAATACTTGGAGCAATATAAAGATGACATTTGGAAGAATTTATTAAATTGGATGGGCTTAGAAAATTAAGAGTCGAGTTTGGATATATCAAGATATTTATAAGAAAGAATAAACCTAGTACAATTCTTATTTTTTTCCCCTAAATATGACACATAACTCTAGAATTTTCTCTTCTTTTATCCTAAAAATGACATCTAGCCCTAATTTTTATACACTTTTCTTACCACTAGCCTACACTATATAAATGTCTTATTCACCTATATTTTGGGCCCTCTTTTCGTCTCCTCTTATCTCTTCTCTCTCTGTTACTCTCCTCTCTCTCACTTACACACTCTTTCTTTCTCCACTTTTTAGATCATCACCCACTTCTTTCTTTTTAAGAGGCTATTTTCTATTCTCTACTTTCATTATCTTTATTATCACTCTTCATATCCTTATTCGCCATCCTCATCTTTATCAACATCGAAGATCTCTATATAGCAATCTAGTTTGTATGTTATTTATCTCAGATAATGTAAAATGTTATATAACCTCTCATTTTTATGGTGGAACGGTAATGAGTTACTCTCGTGGATTTAAGCCAAAGGCCAAACCACCGTAAATGTTGTGTGTTCTTTGTCTTTATGTTTATTTTGTGACATTTTCAATTTAGGATTATCTTTTACGTATGAGCTTATCTAGGCTATCCCAATTACACTAAATATTACGTAAGACCACTAGAGTTGTCCATTTAGTACACTTAAGCTACTCTTACGTACACATTGGCCCCCCATATCAACTCCTATAGGGATCTACTGGGCTTCTCCCATTATTTTTCATATGACCACCTCATATCACTATGCATATTACTTTAGTTCATCACCTAGCATAGCTTAACTAAACCACCTACCCCAAATATCAGAAAAACACACATAACCCAACTTAGCACAAGTCATATATAAATTTATTTGTTTGAATCAGATTTAAGCTGTATCCAATGACAACTACCAAATTGGTTCAAATCAAATCCTAAAGATGAAAACAACACACACTCGCGCACACACGACCATTATAAATAAACCCAAATCCTAATTAAAATAAGAAGATAAAATGACTCTCAAGTACTATATCTAAATGAGGAAAATTCTAATAAAAATATAATATATAAAATTGAATAAATCTAGAGATTTTTTAAATATTTTTCACAAATACATTCTAAATCACTTTCAGAATGGGTTGACTGAGCTTTATTAAAGCTAAAGTTTTCCTGATTGCAATACTTTTTCTTATGTTTTGAGAAGTTTGTTTATATTCACCCAAGAGGCTCCACATTCAAATATCCAAAAGGTTTTATATGATTACTTCTTCTTTTAAAGTTTTTGTGGGGAAAATACATGACATACAACATAAGAGGAACATATTTTGAAATAATAAATCACAAATTGGGTCTTTACGATGTAACAAATATTATAGCTGAAATATTAATTACAATAATAAAATAACAACATTAAATAAGACAAAAGAATAGAACACGAATCGAGACTTATGTGATACCACAGTTTCTTTTAAACAAATTTGCCTCCTACTATTGGGTGCATTAAGATTTGAATGTTTGTTTCCCAAGATACAAAGATGATGAAAAAGTTCTGGCGCACTATTAAGTTATTCCATAGCGAACTTCCATTGTGTCTGAACTTTATCAAAATAAATGTATGGCAAAAGAGGAATTAAAGATTATCTAATTTTATTCTTCCATTTTATCACCTCTTTCTAGATATTCTACTTATCTTTTGCTCATCTTATTACTTCCTTGAAATAAATAAGTATGCCAATTTATGCACACTACTGGGTTATTCCATAACAAACTTCTATTATGTTTGAACTCTATCAAAATAAATGTATGACAAAGGAGGAATTAAAGATGATCTAATTATGTTCTTCCATTTTATCATTTCTTTCTTGATAATATATGGGTCTTTTGCTCATTGTTAGCCTTAGATCGATCAAAGATCAATCTAAAACGAATAAAATCTCATTGAACTCTCTGATTAATAATTTAAAAATAGCAATTTGAAACATACAAATAGCTAAAACAGAAACAAGTAAACGAGAGGCACGTATTTAAGTGGTTCAAGTTGGAGATAGCAGCAATCTTATTTCAATCATAAAGAACAAACAACAAGATTCATGAAGAAATTACAAGCTTCAATATTTAGCATCCACAGCCTCTAAGATTATACACAGATCTGGAGGATTTTAGAAAAATCCTCAAGCTTGTTGTTTTGAGTTGCTGCTTAATAAGTAAACACACATGATGACATGTACTTCACTTATGAAAAATGATTGACATTGCATGGCTGTAGTCTATTCCATTTTCTACTCTAACCAACAAGTGAAACACAGCTCAAAATACAAATTGACAAAGCAACACTCTCTGGAACCTAGTTTCAAGCTCATACTTCAAATTCTCCACCTTGAACTTGAAACTTTCTCAAATTTGCTACTTTTCTCTTCGCTCTTTTGTAATTCACCTTTCACAAATTCTTGCTAAATCTAAGCTTAGCTTAAACTTAGCACTTAGAACAACCTTAGACACTTCCAATCTAATGAAGTGTAGCTTGATGTCAATATGCTTGGTCTTTTCATTATAAGTTTGGTTTTTGCTTACACTTTGGTTGTCATAATATATCACCACAAACCTTTGATCAACTCCAAGCATTTTTAACATGCCTTTTGACAATGTTGATTCTTTGATTACTTATTCAGCTTTAGTAGCTGACATGACAACAATACTCTACAATTGAGCTTTCTAATTGATAGTATAGTTGTTGTAAGTGAATTGATACCTTGTAAGAGATCTTCTTCTATCTAGGTCTCATAAATAATCTGAGTCCACATATCTAAAAATCAAACATCATCTTATCTCTGTCATCGATACATTAAACCATGACATGATGTCCTTTTTAGATACTTAAGTATCCACTTTACAGTATTCTAATGCTCCTTTAAGGATTGATCAGTACTTGTTGACAACACTAACAGTGTAGGATACATTATGCATGTATAGTACCATGCTTACATCAACCCCCCAACTACACTTTGTTAACATATATGCTTCCATAATGTTGATTTTGATGATAATAAACAATATTAAGAATGATTAATCTTTTAAGCTCAAATTTGTTTTATACATTTTAAATAAATCATTATTTTCACATTATAAAGGTTTTATATTTAATGAAAAAATAATTTTATGAAATTAGTTTTTTTTTTCAAGTTATGGTTTAATTGAAAGAGTTTTAAAAACTTTGAAATCAACAAATATTGCTTGAAATTTTGGAGAAGGACTTATTTGAAAAGTTTCATAATATTTTATGCAATATCATAATTTCAGAAAGTTTTAGGAATAACAAGCATTATTTAGAGATTTTGAAATTGGATTTATTTGCAAAATTTATAACATTTTGGGCCATAGTACAGTTATGGAAAGTTTTAAGGTAAAACTATAATTTTAAAAAATAGTTCACTGTAGCAGTTACTGTAGCAAGCAGCTAACCGGATTTTACAAGCGGAAGATCGAATTTTGGGTAGTAAGCTTCTGGAACAAAAACGAATATCCGGATTTCGAAAGCGGATACCGGATGTTCTAAAATTCAAATTTTTGATGTAATGGTAACATAAAAGCGGCTAACCGGATTCCATAAGCGGTAAGCCGGTTATTGTTGAGTGTTAGAAAATGCATATTTATAAAGGAGAAAACCGTCATTTTACATTTTAAGTCTTACTAACAACCCGTACTTTTATATATTTAACCTTCTTGTGATTTAATTACATGTGTTTTATTTTAATTAAGTATTTTATGTATTTTAGGGGCATTATAGTCATTTCACAATAAAGGAGAGATCAGACGGCAAAACGGACATCACTTTTGAACTCAGGACGGTCGAAAACCTTAGGAGGAGCATAAAAGGAAAAATGGCACTATTCACATGTACGGTACTATTCACGTGTACGGTACTGTATACGTTACTGTTCACGACACTGTTCACATAGACGGATGATGACGTGGCATTGACCGATGATGTGGCATTGACTGATGAGGTGTCACGATCCTGTTGGACTAAAATTCTTATGTACTGTTGATGGTGACGTGGCAGCATATCAGTGGACGAAAAATCTCGCGTACAGTGCATGCATCACACAGGATTATTTTCAACCAAACCGCGTTACTGTTCATCCGGGTCAAACCGCGTTACTGTTCAAAGTCGGGTCAAACCGTGTTACTGTTCATCCGCGTGGTCAAACGTGGACTGTTGACTGATGACGTGGCGCAATCCTGAGCGTCCAAACTGTTTTTAATCCGATGGCCATGATTTACTCCATGTATCTATAAAAAGGGGGCCTCCCCCCCCTAATTTGATATCTCTGAATCCATTTTTGGGATCCATTTTTTGTAATTCCCTCTCCATCTTGTATTTTCTTCGTATTTTAATAAATTCCCATTTTGCCCCTAGTTCAATTATGAGTAGCTAATTTCCGTTCAAGCTTGGGTTGAAGGTGAAGTCTCAACATGTGTCATGGGCTTAATTTGGTAAATTTATTTTCTCTTCCCCTCTAGTTTTTGTGGATGTTTTGACTTCTCGTCGACAAATAATAATATTCTTGTCTAGTACCGCCTTGGTTTCACCGGCCCCCTAGTACAAGGTTATTATTATTTGGCACGATAAGCCCTTAGCACCATATTGATTAGAGCGTGGTTCATGAGGTGTGGATTCCCCCCTTATGATTTAATTGGCATTAATACGGATTATTTAGCCCATGATGCATGTTGATACGGATCCAGATACCCAAGTACGTCAATTTAATAGATTTTCTCTTCAATTTATTCTCTCCATTGCAATTCCAATTTTAGAATTTATTCTCGCCATTTTAATTTAAGTATTAGCATATTCCAAATCATTTCCCCCATAAATCCAACTACCCATTTACAAAATTAATTCTATATATAATTAAAATCCACCTCCTCGTGGGATCGACACTCGTCACCATTAGTCTATACTACAATAGATTCGTGCGCTTGCGAGTACATTAAAATTTGCACAACAAGTTTTTGGCGCCGTTGCCGGGGAGGTAAGTAATTTTAATTAATAGAATTAAATTTTTTTGAATAATTTCTTTTATTTGTTTTCTTGTATTTTTTTTATTAAATTAAAAAAAAAGAAAAAAAAGTGAATCTACATTTAAAGGTTAGTATTTCTTTTCTTTTTCTCTTCTTTAAAATTCTGTAATTTAATTTTCTATTTATTTTTCTTTGTAATTTTTTTTTTGTTTATCTTATTAATTTAATTTTTAGTTAATTTCTTTCATGTATTTATTTTTGTGTATTTTTATAGAAAGGTTGTAATAGCGCAATAAGGTTAGTATCGTAATTTCTCCCTCTTCTTTATTTTTATTTGTTTTGTTCCCATCTTTATTTTTTGTTTTGTTTGCATCTTTATTTTTATTTTATTTATTTTGCATGCATGGTCGTAGGTCATTATTACCTAATCTTGAACCTATAGACCTTGAATTAGAAAAAACACTTCGCACACAAAAGCACATTAAAAATAAATTTGAAATGGATTTGCAACCACAAGAGAGGCCATTTAAGGACTACTTCAGTCCCTTAGCTAATTTGAGCACATCATGCATAAGATACCCAAATGTAGCTGCTAGGAGTTTCGAATTAAAACCTAGTGTGCTAAATTGTCTCCCCACATTTTATGGCCTAGAAAATGAGGATCCATATAATCATCTGAATGATTTTCATGCCATTTGTCAAACTTTTAAATATGAAAATTTTTCAGACGATGATGTTAAACTTAGACTATTCCCATTTTCTTTAAAGGATAGGGCTCGTTCATGGCTTAATACATTGCCTGCTAATAGCATTGCATCATGGGAACAAATGGTTACAAAGTTTTTGAATAAATATTTCCCAGTGCATAAAACCAATGCTATTCGCAGGGAAATCTCGGAGTTTACCCAGAAAGATGACGAGCAATTTTTCGAAACATGGGAGCGATTCAATGGGCTACTCTTGAAGTGTCCACATCATGGGTACGAGAAATGGCACCAATGCCAATACTTTTTGGAGGGATTACTACCAAATGTGCAAGAATGGCTAATGGCGACAAGTGGAGGAGAGCTAATGTCAAAAAGTGCATCCGAGATTTGGGAATTCTTTCAGCGACAAGCGGATAATTCCCAACAACGGAGTCGATCACTCAGGAATACTAGAAGAAGTAAAGGAGTAAATGAGGTTCAAATTGGCGAGTCAACTTCGGGAATCAAAGAAGTCAAGGAGATGGTTGAAGGTCTTGCTCGACAAATAGCATCGTTATCGACTGCTAAATCAACAGAACCACATGACCATGACTCATACTCAGATCAAGCCAATGCCATAGGTGTAATGAGAAAGCCATCAAATTACAACCCATACTCCAACACATATAACCCTGGATGGAGAGACCACCCCAATTTTTCATGGTCTCAAGGACTCCAACAGAATGGACCAGCAGCTCCAGCTCCACCAATGCAACCAATTCCTCAAATTTCTCAAGCCTCTCAGCCACCATTTAGACCATACAATCAGAACCAGAGTTACTCTCAGCCCAGACCATGGGAGGATTCATTCCAGAATCTTAAGAATCTTACTCACTCCACGATTGAGCAACAGAACCGCACCATTGATGGACTACGAAATGAGTTGAGAGCAGGCTTCAACTCACAAGCTCAATCAGTTTCAAGCCTCGAGAAGATGGTAGGACAACTTGCTTCTTCAGTTCAGACCTTGGCAATGACCGTTGAGAAAGGTAAGTTTCCAAGTCAACCAGTGCCTAATCCTAAAGGAGTGCATGAAGCAAGTACCAGTTCACCACAGCAGCATGGAGAGGTCAAAGTAGTAATGACCTTGCGAAAAGGAAAGGAAGTCGACAACAAAGTGGAGATGCCGGTGACAAAAGAAAATCAAATTGTACCTGTGAATGTTGAGGAATCATCACCGGAGGAAAAAGAAGAAACCAACCCACGAGAATACGTTCCGAAAGCTCCATTTCCTCAGAGGTTAGCTAAAGGAAAAAAGGGAAAATCCACAGGTGAGATTCTTGAAATCTTCAAACAGGTAAGTGTTAACATCCCTTTGCTAGATGCTATAAAACAAGTTCCATCTTATGCCAAGTTTCTTAAAGACCTTTGTACTAAAAAGAGAAATATGCATGTTCAAAAGAAGGCATTTTTAACAGAAAACGTTAGTTCTATACTCCAACATAAAATTCCTTTAAAATGCAAAGACCCAGGCTCCCCCACTATCTCATGTAGTATAGGGAACCACACAATTGAGAATGCTTTGTTGGATTTAGGAGCTAGTGTAAATCTTCTGCCTTACTCTGTATTCGTGAAACTTGGACTGGGAGAATTACACCCAACTCCAGTGGTGTTACAACTTGCAGATCGGTCCACAAAAATACCTCGTGGTATTGTGGAGGACGTGCTTATCCAGGTAGACAAGTTTTATTTTCCTGTTGATTTCATTGTAATTGACACTCAACCAATACAGGATTCAAGGAAGCACATCCCCATTATTCTAGGCCGACCTTTCTTGGCAACTGCGGATGCTCACATTCAATGCAGGACTGGAAATATGCAATTGTCTTTCGGCAACATGACTATGGAGCTGAACATCTTCAACATTGCCAAACAACCTCACAGTGCAGATGATGGAATTGTTGATGTGGATTTAATAGAAACAATAGTTGATAATACTTTTCTTTCAAACCTTAGTGATGATCCTTTACAGACATGCTTAACTCACTTTGGTTTGGATTTTGATATTGACAGATCGGTTGATGAGGTCAACGCCCTGCTTGACTCAGCACCATCTATGGACACTAATAAATGGAAGTCAAGAGTTGAACAACTAGCACCATCAGAGAAGCAACTCATTCCATCATCAGAATCACCACCGAAACTCGAGCTCAAACCATTGCCCAACACTCTGGAATATGCGTTTTTGGGAGAAGAAAGTACTCTGCCGGTAATCATCTCATCATCCCTAAATGACGAACAAAAAGGTAAGTTGTTGGATGTTTTAAAACAGCACAAAGAAGCATTAGGATGGACCATAGCAGATATTAAAGGTATAAACCCAGTAGATTGCATGCATTACATTCACCTTGATGAAAATGCTAAAACTACTAGGGAGATGCAACGTCGGTTAAATCCTAACATGAAAGAAGTTGTTAGAACTGAGGTTCTTAAGCTATTAGATGCAGGTATCATTTACCCAATTTCTGATAGTTCATGGGTCAGTCCTGTACAAGTTGTCCCTAAAAAGTCAGGAGTCACAGTAGTTACCAATGCTGATAATGAATTGATACCCACTAGAGTGACTACAGGATGGCGTGTATGCATTGATTATAGAAAATTGAATTCTGTCACACGTAAAGACCATTTTCCTTTACCATTTATTGATCAAATGCTTGATAGATTAGCAGGTCATGAATTTTATTGCTTTCTAGATGGCTACTCAGGATACAATCAGATTCCCATAGCACCAAACGATCAAGAGAAAACTACTTTCACTTGCCCTTTTGGCACATTTGCATATAGGAGAATGCCATTTGGATTATGCAATGCACCTGCTACATTTCAACGATGCATGTTGAGCATTTTTTCTGATATGGTTGAACGATTCCTTGAAGTCTTTATGGATGACTTTTCTGTCTTTGGCAACTCGTTTGATCAATGTTTACATCATCTAACACTAGTTCTGCAGAGATGTATCGAGAAGAACTTGATCTTAAATTGGGAGAAATGCCATTTTATGGTAAAACAAGGTATTGTTCTCGGTCACATCATTTCGAGCAAAGGTATTGAGGTTGACAAAGCCAAGGTGGATCTCATTTCTAATCTTCCTCCACCTAAAACAATCAGAAAAGTAAGATCTTTCCTTGGGCATGCTGGTTTCTATAGACGTTTCATTAAAGATTTTAGCAAAGTTTCTAGACCCTTATGCAATTTACTTGCTAAGGATGTACCTTTTATCTTTAATGATTCATGTCTTATGGCGTTTGAAAAATTAAAACAGTTGTTGACATCATCACCCATCATTCAGGCCCCGAACTGGAAATTACCATATGAGCTCATGTGTGATGCATCTGATTATGCAGTAGGAGCAGTATTAGGACAAAGAGTTGATCGAATTCCCCATGTTATTTACTATGCTAGTATGACATTAAATGATGCACAGTTGAACTATTCAACTACTGAAAAAGAAATGCTAGCAGTAGTGTTTGCATTAGATAAATTTCGATCTTATCTCATTGGTTGTAAAATAATTATATTCAC
>NW_006262339.1:13080870-13101106 GCF_000493195.1 Citrus x clementina | reverse complement strand
TGTTACAGGTAAACTTCCAGAGCATTGGACGAGAGCAAGACAAGATCAAATTCTTTGCGGAAATAAAGAATTTCTTTTGGGATGACCCGTATTTGTTCAAGTATTGTGCAGACCAAATTGTTAGACGATGTGTCCCAGAAAATGAAATTCAGAATATCCTTTCATTCTGCCATGAACAAGCTTGTGGAGGCCATTTCAGTGCTAAGAAAACAGCGACTAAAGTTTTACAATGTGGTTTCTATTGGCCAACACTATTTCGAGACGCTTACACTTTTTGTTCTTCATGTGATAGGTGTCAACGAATGGGGAGCATTACACGAAGGAACATGATGCCACTAAATCCAATTTTAGTGGTTGAGATTTTTGACGTATGGGGTATCGACTTCATGGGACCCTTTCCCCCTTCTTTTGGCCATCAATACATATTGGTTGGTGTTGACTACGTCTCAAAATGGGTAGAAGCAATTCCATGTAGAACCAATGATCACAAGGTGGTGATAGCATTTTTGAAAAGCAACATTGTTTCACGCTTTGGATTCCCTCGAGCAATAATCAGTGATGGTGGTGCCCACTTTTGTAACAAAGCATTCAAAGCACTTTTGACAAAGTATTCAATCACACACAAAGTGGCGACCCCGTATCATCCGCAAACCAGTGGCCAAGTTGAGATCTCCAATCGAGAAATAAAGCACATATTAGAAAAGACGGTGAGGCCGGACAGAAAAGATTGGTCATTAAGACTTGATGATGCCTTATGGGCATATAGAACGGCTTTCAAGACCCCGATTGGGATGTCACCCTACAGGCTAGTGTATGGAAAAGCTTGCCACCTACCTGTGGAACTCGAGCATCGTGCATATTGGGCCATCAAGAAATTCAATTTTGACATGCAGCAAGCCAGCTCAGAAAGAAGATTACAGCTGGCAGAACTTGAAGAAATTCGCAATGACGCGTACGAAAATGCCAAGATTTACAAGCAACGAATGAAAGTCTTCCATGATAAGCAAATTATGAGAAAATCGTTCACTCCAGGTCAGAAAGTGCTTTTATTCAATTCTCGCTTGCACCTATTCCCAGGTAAGTTACGCTCTCGTTGGTCTGGCCCATTTATTGTTCATACTGTTTTTCCACATGGGGCAATTGAAATTAAAGACCCAAAGAATGGTGTCACGTTTAAAGTTAATGGTCAAAGATTAAAGCCATATCTAGAGTACCAACCACATGAAGAAGACACCGAAATAAATTTGAGTGACCCACCAAATTTGAATTGATTTTTTTTTTCTCTTGTTGATTTGATTTTTCTTTCTTTCTTTTTATTATTCTTTTGCTAATTGAAATTATTTTTGCATAAGTGTGTTTGTTTTACCATTAAGTTTTCTCTTATCATTGTTAATCATGAGTCTCATACTTAGACCGTTCCTCCTGAACATTCTTAAACCACTTCAACGTGTCAAAACTCATCTCAAAAGGCAGATTCAATTTTGTAAAACACAACGCATTTGGGCTCTACAACCACCAGAGTTAGTAGCCTATGTTGAGGGTTTAGAACACCAACTCAGAGACATTGAGAGAAGTGTTTACGACATCCAGTTGGAGCTTGAGGTAAATTCAATAAGAGGACGATTTTAATTTTCTTTGTGTGTTTTAATTTATTTTTCTATTTGTGTGCTTTAGTTTGTTACCCCGGTGAAGTGGCGGATAACGGTACTCCGTGACAATCAAGTCGGTTACTTCAGTTTCCCATAATAACTGATATTCTGAGGCGAAGGTATGGACAGAAACGAGATTCTAGCGAAGCTTCACAAGCGATTCCCTTCACTTCCTCAGAATGCCCTCCTTACGATCTATAAAGCTCGGTCCGAACGCATGCGATTACTCATGAGGAATAACATACCTGCTGACATCCGTTGGTTAATCGAGGCTAAAGTACGATCGGCAGGTGAGTTACCTCCAAAATTTATTGCATACATGCCTGGTTGTGGTAAAGGAAATTATGCAAGAAAACGACGAGCTCGAAGAATTTCTGTTGCTTGTCATAAGTGTGCCAGAATGAGTTGCAATAAAAACCCATGTTCTTTAGGAATGGTGTCTGATAACAGGGAAGATAAGATTCAATTCATTAGGGATGGCTTGAATAAGGAGTCATTGGATGATATCCTTTTGTCTCTTGAAACGCATCCCAGTGGATATGTGCAAGGAGCGCTTCTCCAGTTATGGCCATTATTCCAGAAAGAGCATGCACGATATAGTCTCGGGAATCTGACTATAAACGACCCTGTTTGCCAGTTTATAAGAAAACTGGATAGGAAGCCTATCCTCGACCCATAGAGGGCGTTCAAGCCGTTTCTGGACGTAAAACCAGAGGAAGATGTGAGCCACAGTCGCAACTACCTGTAAATATCCTTTTACTTTATTGTTATTTTATTTCACTATTGTCTTATTGTTTGCATTATTGTCTTTAATAATTTTATTACTGTTTGCTTTTTCCTTTTACTGTTTTCTTTTTGACTTGCGAGCCACGTGCTTTACGCGTTATTTGACACTGACATATTACCTCATACACAACCATGACCCACTATCACCAAGACTCTTAAATGTGATTTCTTTTTTGTCAAGCACTCACAAATTGTTTTCGAGAAGTATCACAATGGCAGCTACTCCCAATAGACAATTCAAGAACATTTGTGTGCTTTCTGGATTTACATATGGCAAACATAAAGAGTTCGTTGAGGCAGCCATAGATCTTGGTCGAAGCATAGCAGCGAGAAAATTACACTTGGTGTATGGAGGAGGTAATCGAGGGTTATCAAAAATGGTCTCAGAAGCAGCTTTTATCAGAGGAAGTCAAGTGTTAGGCATCATCCCAAGAGTCCTAAAACCATTGGGCAGTTCGTCTGACTCATCAACTGGAGAAGAGTTAGTCGTCTCAGGTATGCAAGAAAGAATAACTGAAATGCTTAATTATGCTGATGCTTTTATTTTCCTTCCAGGAGATCTTGCAACACTAGAGGCACTTATCACACTAGCATCTTGGGCCCATCTACTCATCAACTGGAAAAGAGTTAGTCGTCTCAGGTATGCAAGAAAGAATAACTGAAATGCTTAATTATGCTGATGCTTTTATTTTCCTTCCAGGAGATCTTGCAACACTAGAGGCACTTATCACACTAGCATCTTGGGCCCATCTGCACATCCACCAGAAACCTATCGACCGGAGCCAGACCCCTGGACCTTCGTGTTGGAGCGTCCAAATAATGATGGTAACAGTAGCAGCAGTAAGAAGTACAAATTAGATTTAACTCTCCGCCTATAAATATTTTCTTCTGTGTTGCACCACCCAGGTGATGTCTTCTAAACTCTACTTCTTTCCTTTCAAACATTGAGGACAATGTTTCGTTCTGGTTGGGGGGAGGGAATAGTCGACAATTGTAGAATTTTGGTTAAGTTTTTACTAATTTTTGTTGTAGAAACTAACTGTTGCTAACTTTTTGTGTTGAAGATGGCTGAATATGGAGTGTAGTGACTCTAGAAACGCATCTTCATCGTTTATAAAAAAAAAAAAAATTCAGACATTTTCTTTTTCTTTATTATGTGTTTATGTTTATTTTTCTTCTTTTTAATTTCTCCTCTATAAATATACATTTTCCAACTTTTGAGTCGAAGATGGCTGAATATGGAGTGTAGTTCCTCTAGAAACGCATCTTCTTTAAAAAAAAAAAAATCATTTTCGTTTTCTATCATTTTACGTGTAACTTTTCTAATTAGTTTTTATGCATCATTTTCACATTTCTGCATGCATATTTTCCTTTCATGTTTAGAATAGGTTGGGGGGTAGAATGTTGTTTAAAAAAAAAAAATTTTGTGTGATTTGTTTTAACATTGGGTGACATGATTAATTTTAAATTTTAGTATTTGTATTATCTTTGGTCTTAAGTGATGTTACATTATGTTTGCTACTCTACATGTTGATGTCGGAGACATATATGAGTTGCTTGAAGGAATGAACATGTCATAATAAGTACCAAGTGAGTTTTTGAGCCTATTATTTTTCTTGGAGAATAACCCTTTTGCCCACTCTTTATACAGCTTAGCAGTTTATTATTTTATACACGATCTCTAAATTACTTTTGAGTTAACCCTAAAAAAAAAATTGTAAAATAAAAAAAAAAGAAAAAAGAAAAAGAAAAAAGAGTGTGTTGCTACATTTGGAGGCCCATCTAACTAGTAGATATGGAAGGTTATTCAGAGCCCTAAAAGACGATGGAAAGGCCATCTTTGATCCGTTTGAGCCTTTCTAGCCATCCCTTTTATTAAATATCCATAGTTAACCCTTTTGAGCCTTTAAAAAAAAAAAAACATTTTCTTTGTCAACTTATCATCTTGACCCACTCCGATTTGGAGTATTACCCGATGTCTTATAAGTTCCATCACCTATTTATGTTTGAGAAAATGTAAATAATTATGTTGTTCAGTGAAGTTATGCCAAAAAAAAAAAAAACAAAAAACAAAAACAAAAACAAAAACAAAAGTTGTTGTTTCAAAAGAATAAAAATAGGTGAAATCCACCTTGCAACTTCCAAAAAAAAAAAAAAAAAATTTCTCTGCATTTTTCTCAAACATACACTTTGTTTTCCTTATTTTCCTTCTTTGTTAGCCATGTCCCTAGCCTACGTTTCATCCTAATAAAAGTCCTTCTTGATTTTAGGGAACTATAGTTTGAAGTAGAAGCTAGTTATATGGGCTAAAAAGATGTAGTGATGCATAATTAAAAAAAAAAAAGATAAATAAAGTGGGTTGACTAACATTTTATTTGACTTGAGATCGTATTATTTCTAAGCTGAGGGCATATTTATTTCATCTTGGTGAGAGCATGTGATATCACTTCTTTATTATTTTCTCTCTCAATTACCATTCATTGGAGTGACTATTTTTATTGGGATTAATTTATTTGTGAGAGTGTCACTACTTCCAGTGAGATTTTGGGGTTTGACATGTCATTCTTGAGAGTAGCTAAAACAAAGTCTACTGGGCTAATTCATGTGGATGGTTGATGTGGGTGTGATGTTGCTTTAGACTGGAGATAATGCTTATACTTTTATTTGATTGCTATCATTAATCTGATGGAATAAATACGAGTGTTTCTATTAAAACAAAAAAAAATTATTTTGAATTTGAATTTTGTTTTCGCTTTATTTGCTAGGGACTAGCAATAAGCTGGTTGGGGGGTGTGTTGAGTGTTAGAAAATGCATATTTATAAAGGAGAAAACCGTCATTTTACATTTTAAGTCTTACTAACAACCCTTACTTTTATATATTTAACCTTCTTGTGATTTAATTACATGTGTTTTAATTTAATTAAGTATTTTATGTATTTTAGGGGCATTATAGTCATTTCACAATAAAGGAGAGATCAGACGGCAAAACGGACATCACTTTTGAACTCAGGACGGTCGAAAACCTTAGGAGGAGCATAAAAGGAAAAATGGCACTATTCACATGTACGGTACTATTCACGTGTACGGTACTGTATACGTTACTGTTCACGACACTGTTCACATAGACGGATGATGACGTGGCATTGACCGATGATGTGGCATTGACTGATGAGGTGTCACGATCCTGTTGGACTAAAATTCTTATGTACTGTTGATGGTGACGTGGCAGCATATCAGTGGACGAAAAATCTCGCGTACAGTGCATGCATCACACAGGATTATTTTCAACCAAACCGCGTTACTGTTCATCCGGGTCAAACCGCGTTACTGTTCAAAGTCGGGTCAAACCGTGTTACTGTTCATCCGCGTGGTCAAACGTGGACTGTTGACTGATGACGTGGCGCAATCCTGAGCGTCCAAACTGTTTTTAATCCGATGGCCATGATTTACTCCATGTATCTATAAAAAGGGGGCCTCCCCCCCCTAATTTGATATCTCTGAATCCATTTTTGGGATCCATTTTCTGTAATTCCTTCTCCATCTTGTATTTTCTTCGTATTTTAATAAATTTCCATTTTGCCCCTAGTTCAATTATGAGTAGCTAATTTCCGTTCGAGCTTGGGTTGAAGGTGAAGTCTCAACATGTGTCATGGGCTTAATTTGGTAAATTTATTTTCTCTTCCCCTCTAGTTTTTGTGGATGTTTTGACTTCTCGTCGACAAATAATAATATTCTTGTCTAGTACCGCCTTGGTTTCACCGGCCCCCTAGTACAAGGTTATTATTATTTGGCACGATAAGCCCTTAGCACCATATTGATTAGAGCGTGGTTCATGAGGTGTGGATTCCCCCCTTATGATTTAATTGGCATTAATACGGATTATTTAGCCCATGATGCATGTTGATACGGATCCAGATACCCAAGTACGTCAATTTAATAGATTTTCTCTTCAATTTATTCTCTCCATTGCAATTCCAATTTTAGAATTTATTCTCGCCATTTTAATTTAAGTATTAGCATATTCCAAATCATTTCCCCCATAAATCCAACTACCCATTTACAAAATTAATTCTATATATAATTAAAATCCACCTCCTCGTGGGATCGACACTCGTCACCATTAGTCTATACTACAATAGATTCGTGCGCTTGCGAGTACATTAAAATTTGCACAACAGTTATCATTAAAAAGTGCATAACGGCTAGTTTTTGAGCTTAAATTATATAAACTGAAATCCAATTCATTTTTAGTAATCTTTGCAAGCATAACCAAGTGCGCACAACATATATTGAGCTTCAATTTCGCAAATCATCATAAATTAAATTTTCATTGAGCTATCATTTGTATATCTACTCTAAAATAGAGTTGTTTGTTGTAATTTTTATTTCTCATCAAATTGTGAGTGTACAAGTGTGAGAAACACTTGGGGTAAAGAGATTGGGGAGATAATATCTTGATTGTAAAGGTCGATTGACACCTTGAAAATCAATTGTAAAGAACTTAAAGCCTTGGAAGGCTTGGATAGTGAAATCCTCAAGCGGGTGGGCTTGGATAGTGAAATCCTCAGGCGGGTGAGCTTGCTGAACCACTTAAAATCAAGCGGGTGAGCTTGGAGGCGTGGACGTAGACGGGGATTGCTGAACCACGTAAAAATCATTATATTTGTTTTCTTTTCCCTTACCTCTTATTATTGTACTTTATTGAATTTATTATTTTTTATTCCATTAAGACATTAGATTAAACTGTTGTGTGGTTTGCTTAGCTTAAATTTTAAAATCCCAATTCACCCCCTCTCTTGGGTTGCCTAGTTAGTATTTCACACTTGTATAGGGAATCTTCATTATTTCAAACTTACCAAATTCAATCTTCAATCTTGATAACCTGAAATGAGCTGGCATGGGTGCTTGAACTAGTTTTGAATCAGTCATTTCAAACTTATCAAGCACCTTAGTGATTTATTCTTCGTGGGTATAAATAAAGTAGTAGCCTTATTGTCCCCAATCAATTGCATCCCCAAAATCTTCTTGGCTGGTTTAAAATCCTTCACTTCAAACTCTTATTTAGTTGGTGTTTTAGAGCTTAAGTTTGATCTATACTCTTGTTTGCAATAAGTATGTCATCAACATATAAGGCCAAATAAACAATTTCAACAAAAATCTCTTAAAGGTAAATACAGTAGTTCAAATTACACCTCTGAAAACTAAGCTTCATCATAAAATTATAAAAACTTGAGATATCACTATCTAAGTGACTATTTAAGACCGTAAAGAGACTTCTTTAAAATACACACCTGGTCAACCCTTGTTTGATATATAAAGCCTTTAGATTAAGCCATTATAATATGTTCTTGTAACTTTCCATGTAAAAATGTAGTTTTTATATCCATCTATTCTAGATGCATGTCATTTATTGCTAGAAATGATAGAATAATTCTTATAGAAGCATGCCTAACCACAGGTGAGAAAACCTCTATAAAATCAATACATTTTCTTTGAGTAAAGCCCTTGGCTGCAAGTATGGCTTCAGACCTTTTTGCTTTAACTCTTGATATGCCTTGTTTGATTTTGCACACCCACTTACAACCTACTATTTTCTTTTTCTCTAGTTTCTCTACAAGTTCCCAGGTACCATTTTTGTATGATACCTTTATTTCATCTCTCATATCTTTAATCTACTAATTTCCATCTTTACTTGAAACAACTTTCTTATAGGTTTTAAGTTCTTCCTAATCCAAATTATGAGCTATTGTTAATTCATATGCAATTAAATCTGCAAATTCATACCTTTTTGTTGTCTTTATTACTCTTCTTTGTCTATCCCTTACAAACTGATAATCATGTATTCCATTTTGACTATTAGAGGCTTCACTGGTATCATTAACAACATCCCTATTATCTTCTGGTATCTTAGCTTTAGTTGATTCAATTATTTTACTAGCAAGCTCCACTTTTAAATGTTGTATGTCTGAATTAGAAACATCCTCTATACTTTTACGCTTTAGAACTTAACTTTTCCCCAGCATTTATGACTCAATGAAAACAACATCTCTACTAATTACACACCTTGGTAACTTTAAATCAATGTATCAAAGTCTATAACCCTTCACACCCTTAGGACATCCCAACAAAACAAACTTTAAAGCTCTAAGCTAAGCTCAAGTTTTCCTTGATTGGGATGTGCATATGCAAGACAGCAAAAATCTTTAATTCCGAATAATTTATAGCTTTCCTTGACCATATCTCTATAGATGTTTTGAAATCTAAAGCACTGGAGGGACTTCTATTTACTAGATAACAAGCTGTCATCAGTGTTTCATCCCATAAGGATTGAGAAAGTTTAGAATAAATTAACAAACACCTGACTTTACCCATCTAGGTTCTATTTTTTCTTTCAGCAGTCCATTTTACTGTAAATTGTGTCTTACTATTTTATGCCTTGCAACACCATTTCAACTATAGAAATCTATAAGTTGTTGGTTACAGAATTCTAACATGTTGTCAGTCTTTAACCTCTTGACCTTTCTATCAGTTTGTATCTCAACCAATACTTTCCATTGCTTAAACCTCTCAAAGACCTTATCCTTACTCTTTAAGACATAAATCTAAATCATCCTAGAATATCACCTATAAAAGAGAGGAAATATTTTACTCCACCTAAAGAAATTGTCCATGATGGTCCACGCCAATAAGAATGGATATAGTCTAGGGTCCTTTTTAGTATTATGTACTACAATTTTAAAACGAATTCTAGAGGATTTACTTAGGACACATGCCTCACAAAACTTGAGTGGCCTTAACTTATTACTCCCTAAGTGTCCCTAGCTTTCTAATGCTTTTAGGCCTTTTTTGCTCATATGTCCCAATCTCAAATGCCATATAAATGTTTTATCTAAACTCTGACTTGTAGAGACACTAACATCACTAAATGCAGTAGTACCTTGAAGAACAGGCAAGCCATTTTGCTTATTTCCCTTTATAATCACAATGGGCCCTTTAATAACTTCCATGATACCAGATTCAACCTTAATGACATAACCTATTTGCTCAAAACACTCAAATATATCAAATTTCTTTTGAGATCAGGCATTTGTCTGATATTATTTAGTTCTCTGGTCATCTAATCAAACATTTTGAGTTTTATGGTTCCTAATTCAACTACCTTACACATTGAGTTCTTTTCCAACATCATCTCCCCACTATTTAATAGTTTATAACTAGTGAAAAGATTTTTATCAAGGCACATATGATAAGTACGACCAGAATTGATAACATATTTACCATTGTTTTGATTTCTAGAAGCTAAAAGAACACCAACTAAGACATAGCCATCATCCTCCTTTTAATCAGACACAATAGCAGCATCTCCATTCTTTCCAGGTCCTTATTTATTCTTGTTTTTTTCTCTCTCAACAATCCCTCGTGAAATGTCCTTCTTTGTGGCATTGAAAGCATCTTAAGTTTTTGTTTCTAGACTTAGATTTCCCCATTTTCTTACCTTTATTGTCGTCTCTATTTTCTTATATTCCTCTTACTATCAATCTTTATCCATTTTTAGTTTATACTTTCTTACTAACCTCTTTTAAGCTAAAAGAGTCCTTAACATTAGCCATTGTCATAGATTACCTCTCATATAACAGAGTGTCAACAAAGTATTATGGTAGGAGTGAAGAACAATTGCCTTATTTTTATTTTCTAATCTTACATTGATATCTTCAAGGTCAAGAATGATCCTACTAAAGTTATCAATGTGAATTGCTAATGAATTGCCTTTTTCCATTAAAAGAGTGTATAATCCCTTTTTGGTATAAAGCCTCTTGGTAAGAGACTTCTTGCTATATAGGTCTTCCAGCTTCTTCCCTAAACCTATGCCAATTGTTTAATCCCTAACTTCCTTGAGAACTCCATCTCAAAGACTCAAGATCAATGTGCTATGTGTTTTATCAAGAGCATATTACATATCATCATCCTTGATCTTGCTTGATTTCTTGCTAGTGTTTAGCTCCCTCAAGGTTTCCTTAAGTCCCTGATGTACCAGCAAAGCCCTTATCTTAAGCCTCTATAGATGAAAATAATTTTCTCTACTGAATTTCTCCACTTCGAACTTAGATGTTGCCATTCCTTGAATTAAAAATTAAAGATATAAGCTATAATACTAATTTGTTAGCCCTAGATTGACTAAAGATCAATCTAGAACTACCAAGATCTCACGAAACTCTTTCATTAGTGACTTAGAAACAACAATTTTGAAACATACAATTGGCAAAAATAGAAACAAGTAAACAAGAAGCAAAAATTTAAGTGGTTTGACCTGGAGATGGCCTAGTAGCAATCTTATTTCAATCATAGAGAACAAGCAACAAAATTCATTAAGAAGTTACAAGCTTTCAATATTTTACATTCACAACCTCTAAGATTATATATACAGATATGGAGGATTCTAGAAAGATCACAGGTTGACTAGTTATGTCTTGGGTTTGTTATAATAAATGCAAAATTTTATCGCCATTAATAACAACCAATAACGGCCCTAAACATATGTTGATCTTGTGCTTTAGATAAGTGACCAAAAAATCCTCAAGCTTGTCATTTTCAACCACTACTTAATAAGTAAACACACTTGGTAGATATGTGCTTCACTTATGAAAAATGGTTGACATTATATGGTTGTCGTTTGTTCCATTATCAACTCTAACTGACGAGTCATACATAACTCAAAACACAAACTGACAAAGCAATACTCCCTGAATTCAATTTCAAGCTCATACTTTAACACTCATCTCGTTACTTCTTGAAGTGAAGAAGAATGTCAATTTATAGAATTTTGTGGGGGGCATTTTTTTTTACAAATTTGACAGTTATAAATACTGTAATAAATGCATTTAATTTCTCATTAAATACATTTGTAACTACTACTTTTAATATCAAATTAAAGTGTAACCACTGCTTATCAAACATTTGATTTAATTCTTAAATTAAATTCAAAGTGTAACTATAAGTCATTAACCACCTATTAAATTCTGGATTTAATTTCATATTAAAATCTGAATTCAATTGACCATTACAATCTTAGAATAAATTCAAAATTTAATTGTCAGTTACAAGTATTAGATTTTAAAATTGAGTGCATAATTAATTTTGAATATAAATAGTTGTTACAATCTTTATACCTCCTTACTTTTATGTTAGGAAAGGGACTACCACAAGTAATTACAAATTAAGCGGAAATAAAACTCTTTCTCTCTTTGTATGATTAAAATAGGATGTGTACTACAAATAAATAGGTAGAAAAATTAACCAACAAAATCCAAAACAATAAATCAACCATAAAAGATACTGATTTTTTACAAGGAAAGCTCAAAATAGGAAAAACCACGGGATTGTAGTCTGATATAATCTTCCACTATATTAATAGTAGGGGTGGGCAAATTACCCGACCCGACTTGAAACGTTTTGGGTTCGGATCAGATCGGGTTGTAAAAGAAACCCCGATCGGATGAAAACGGTAAAACCCGATCGGGTTTCTTTAAAAAAAAAAAAAAACCTAAACACATACACTCATGCTACAGTGACACAACACAAATCACACTCACAGATTCATTTACAAACACACGTCATGCCACACACAACACAAATCTTACACAAAAATTCATTTACAATCCACACACAAACACAAGTCAGTGAAGTCAGGCGAACTCAACCCTCCTCGGCTGCTGCTGTGTGTCCGCTCGCCTGTTGCTATGAGTTCGCCGGTCCGCGATCTGCTGCTGTGCACTCGATCGAGTCCTTGATCTGCTGCAGCGCTGTGCGTCCATGGCCACTGATCTGCTGCCAAGTGCCAAGTGCCACTGATTTGCTGCCGACCCGAACCCGATCTGCATTCTGCTACTCCAAGCTTCCAACCCGACCCGAGTTTCACCCCTTCGCGACTGAGTTTTGACTTTTGAGTTTTGAAGCTTTGAATCTTTAATGGTATACTATATATGGTTTACCTGAATCCGATCCTACCCAAAACCAACCGTTCTTTTTATTTGATCTGATCCAAATATATATCAGATCGGATCGGGTCGGGTTGTAAGTTAGTGTCTCAAGTTAAGGTTGCATTAAGATCAATGTTTGCCCAATCCGAACAACCGAAAACCCGATCGGGTTGACCCGAATCCGATTTTGCCCACCCCTAATTAATAGGATTACAACATAAATTCTTCTCTAGATAATATTAAAGGCTAACAACATAAAAAATCTCAATATACTTAACTTATAGTAACAGCTGATTGACACTAAAAAGTATACATTTAATAAGAATACAATTATTAGTTTTTCA
Organism: Citrus x clementina; assembly: GCF_000493195.1. Taxonomy (NCBI): domain Eukaryota; kingdom Viridiplantae; phylum Streptophyta; class Magnoliopsida; order Sapindales; family Rutaceae; genus Citrus; species Citrus x clementina. Next base: position 13,088,349 of record NW_006262339.1, on the reverse strand, counting down.
CTTATTATGTCGATTATTGCGTTCATTATTTCTAAATTATCTTAATACTCCCCAAATATATTTTATGTTAAATTAATTCGTAATTTGTTAATTTTTATCTTGTAAATATTTTTCAGGAATAAAGATGGAATTGGAATTGAAAGCGGGAATAAAGAAGAACTACTGGAACAAAATTGAAGAGATATAATAATAAATAATCAATAAAAAATTAAAAAAATAAAAAATAAAAAAAGAACAAAAACATGTTGGTGATGGTCAGGAGGCCATTACGCCTCTTGACCATCACACATTTCAACACACTTATATATTTTAAAATAATAAATAAATAATAAAATAAAGAAAGTTAAAGGCAATTGTTGCCTATAAAAGGGAGGAGAAATTAAAGAGCGAGGGGAAGCTAGAGAGCAAAAATTGAGAGTTGAAGCCAAGACTGAAGATTTTCTTTCTTTCTTTGTTTCTTTTCTTTTCTTATTTCCGTTTGTATCAATTTTCTTTGTAATATATTTCAAAAAGTTTATCAAATAAAAAGAGTGTTGTGTTTTCATTCAATATGAGTAGCTAATTTTATTAAGATGAGGTGAAGGGTGAAACTCAATGTTTTAAACTATTAATTATTATTATTATTTTCTCAAATGAGTTTTTAAGTTTATTTAATTCTTTTCTAATTATTTTTATATCATGTTAATTTATAAATCTCACTAGATTTTATGGTATTTTGACATAATGTCGACACATTAATATAATGTGGCACATTAGGTACTTTATTCTATATTTATTCACACACATAGAACTAAATGATATAATAATTAATTGGTAAAAGTGAGGCAAAATATAAATGAGAGAGTATTAAAATTGTAGTTTGAATACAAAGAGTGGATCCTAAATCTTAGCTTATTTTTAAATCAATTTCAAATAATTTCTTTACTCCGCAATTAATTTTCTTATTTTGACTAGATTTAAAACTCCCTGTGGTTCGACCCCGGTCTCACCGGGTTATATTATAACTAGGCACTCTTATACTTGAGAGTAATACACTTTTGAGTCGTGTCAACAGCCTAACAACTGCTCTCTAACAAGTGGGTATCTCAAATAATAGTCAACGAGAGGATAAAACAAAAATCAAGACTAGTAGAATTTGAGAGAAAACGGAGTTAATTTCGCCTTCCGATCGTCTAATCAAAGATTGAAAATCCTTGCTCTCAAACTAAACCCACGCAATTGTTTCTTCTCTCTCTCTCTCTTTCGTCTTTTTCTTCTTCTGTTTTTATGTCAGCCGCCACTTACTCTGGTTTATAGAGCCACGTTTCAAAACCTAAAGTTCATGACAAATTTCATTCGCCCTCTTCAACTTTTCTTCAATTGCTTAACTACACATACTTATAAAACTTTAGGCTTTGGCCACCCAAATGAGATGGACCCAACATTTTATTCTATACAGACAAGGCCATATTTGAAGCGTCAATTTATCATTTATCCCAGCATCATTTTAAGTATATAAATACATCATTTCGATTGAATCATCCTAGACTTTCCGCTTAGACTAAGTGGGTTCCACTCAAAATTATATTTTCAAATAGCAATCATTATGTTATTTTTCCAACATTTATTACAAGATCAATAACGTTATTAATAGGGATGGAAAGCAGATTTTCCAAAAGCAAATTTTCTCTTTTAGGATGACAAAAAAAGGTCTTACTATTTTTTATGGGACATGAATGTGACTAATGTAAAAATCTTGTCAAATTATATTTTTAGCCGTTGATATTTTTGTATTAATTTTTAAAATATTATAACTATATTAACATTTCATTTTAATTATTTTCAATCCTAAAACTAAAATAATTAAACTAAAATACTCAACAACACATCCACACAAACATAGTTTAACTTATACATTAAAAATAAATCTTAACTATTAAGCTTTTGGGTTATTATCATCTCATTACTAAAACTATGATGAATTGGCAAACCACTTTAAAAATTATTGAGTGTAACATTTTACTATTTTAACTAAATAAAAATAAAATTTTACTTTCTTTTTCAAATTTTTCTGTTAGTCAAATGCTGATGTCATAGGGACAAATATGTTATTGTGCAAACTTTATTATACTTGCAATCGCACGAATCTATTGTAGTATAAATTAATTATGACAAGTGTCGATCCCACGAGAAGGTAGATTTAATTACGTGTAAGGTTAATTTTCTAAGTTTAAATGTAAATTTGTTGGATGTGACTTTTGAGTAGTACTGAGATTTAAATTAAAAAGATAAAGAGAATAAATTAAAGATGAAATAATTTAAATGAAACACTTGAGTCTCTAGATTCACACTTAACACTTGACCATAGACTTAATATTTCTTTTTAGTTCCAATTAATTTATGAGGCCGTATTTGCACTCCTTATAGCCCTCATTCTGGTAAATATGGTGTTAAATACTCATTGTGCTAGGGGAAAATAATCTTCTACTAAATGTGGTGTTAAGTACACGTTGTGTCAGGTGATAATAATCCTATTGTAGACAATGCGATAAGACTGTCCACTAAATAACTTAAATGCATTCTTTCTCACTAATAAATATAGTGTAAAGTATTTATCATACCAAACAGTAATGATCTTGCACTAGAAAGCTAGTATACTGCGCAAAATTTAGACAGGATTATTACTATATGTCAATAATGAGTCAAAATAATCTACATAAATCAAAGAGAAAGAGAGAGTTAATAGACTTACCAAATTAAGTCTATGGATCATGTTGAAGCTTCACCTTCAACTTAAGCTTGAAACTAAATTAGCCACTCATATTGAACTAGGTGTAAAATGGTAATTTTATAATAAAATGTGTACAAAATAGAAGATGGAGTGAGAATTACATAAAATGGAGCTCAAATTTAGATTCAAAACTATCAATTTTGGGAGAAAGTCTCTCATTTGTAGATACAGCAGATAAATCACAGTTATCAGATGAAAACAACTTCGACGTTTAGGATTGCGCCATGTGGTTAGTTCTTATTCAATGGAACATGTCACAAAGCTATGATTTAGTAAATTGCATATAATGTACGTGTATTTTTTGGTTCAATAATATGCTGCTATGTCATTGGTCAACATAAAATCAAGTAGCATTGATTAAGCATATTGCATGTATTATAAGCTCAATTTTCGATCCAATAGAATGTTGCCACGTCATCAGTCAATGCATTAGAATGCTGCCACATCATCAGTCAATGCCACATCAGATGGGCTCCACAAAAATCTTAAAATCACAAGCTCAAAAATGCTATTTGTTTTGCTGGTTGATTTCTCATTAATCATGAAATGACCAAAATACCCCTGAAATACATAGGATACTCAAATTATAACAAAATACACAATCAAAGTTTAAAGAACTTAAATACATAAAAAATAGAAATGTTAGTAAGACTTGGAGTGCAAAATGACTATTTTATCATTTATAAATATGCATTCTCCAACACTCAACATATGCTTTTGAATGAAATCTAACCTAAAATTATAAATCAATCCAAAGATTTGGAAGTAAGAAAAATATCCCTCGAATTCCCTTTATAAGTACTATAAAATACCCCTGATTAATACTAATACCTATTTGTAATAATAATAACATTTGAAATGTTAAAAACAAAATAATAAAAATTAAAATTAAGAAAATAAAAAAATTATTATGTTTAAGGGTTATTTTGATATATTTTTAAACTTTTGAGGTTGTTTTAGAAGTTGTCAACAATTTATGCTCATTTTGTTATTTTTGGAGTTATTGATATTTTGGTATTTTACAAAGTCAACTAATGATTAAAGATGGCCAATGGGCCAACGACACGTGGCATCGCCCGTGTTTATGCAGCATGGCACGGTATAAGCATGTTTTGGTAGGACAGGTGGCATAGCTTGCACACGGACTAAGTTGGGTTGATTTTAGACACATGGACCTTAAAAACACAACAAGCTTAGAAATAGGCTATAGTACGACATGTGAAATAGCCCACAACACACACACACACACACACACTCCATTATAGGCCAACTTGCTGCCCGTGGGCCATCAGTAGCATGCATGCCAAAGTTTATCAAAGTAAATTTTTTTAATGAAAAATAAACTTAAAATTCTATGATTTTACAAATAATTTGTAATTTATTTTATTAGCGTAAGTTTTTTAAGTTCATTTAAGTCTTAGTTAAAAAAAACAACTCTAATTGTTTTACATTTATAATTTATTAAATGAATAAATGATATCATGATTTTGTAAATGATATAAATGATAGATCTAAACTTTTATGACTTTAACATTTCATTTATGAAATCATAAATTAGTTAAAAGAAATATGTTTTATTTGTGAATGAAATATTTTTTCACCATTTACATACATAAAATAAAATTGGAAACAAAATATGTTTATGATAAATTAAAAGTTACTTTTTCATTAAATGGAGTTTAAGTGAAAGTACAATATTAGTAGCTTAAATAAAATTAAGTATAACTTGCATTACTATAGTTAATAGTACATCCCAACTAGGTTGGCACCTATTGAACCATCTATCGTTTGTGAAATTAGATAATAAAATTCTTTTAATGAAATGTTAATTTTTATATTTTAATTTGAAACTTGTAAGCATAAATATTATCATGGACTATAATATATGACTCTAAGTTTAATTTAACAATTAAATATTACCCTTAAGAAAAGTATATTATTATTATTATTATTATTATTATCGTCGTCATCATTATTATGACTACTACTATTATTATTACTTTACCAAAGGTTCTAACTTAGTAGTTAGTATTATATAATCTTATTATAATTAGTGTATCATTTTTTAATATTAACATGAGTTTTGAACTTTTAGTTCTATAAAATTAGATTAAAGGCACGTGGGCAAAAAAAAAAAGTATATGGATTTGAAAAAAGAAAACACATCAATAGCTTGGCATGCGCTCTTAAAAAAAAAAAAAAAAAACTTACCCTTCTTTTTCTTAGGCTCGACACGTGTGGGCTCATGCTGCGTACCATGCTAAGCCTAAGAAAAATACCAAAAATTAGGCATAACATGGATGGTCCATTCACATGGTGGGTTTTGCCCTGTTAGCTCACGGGCACTCCTGGGTCTTTCTTTAATAGGTCATGTCTTCTGCTAACCATATATACTAAAGACAGTAGAAAAAGTAGTTAAGTGTTATTTCTTGATAGTTAATGTAGTAAACTATTATACTTTAATAATTCTTATGATGGTCTGTTATTTCACTATAGTTAGTAGTGAAAGGCAAATAATCTTAATTTTTTTTGAATTGTTACAAAAAACATATGATGAAATTGAGGACAAAACTATCACAAGCATGTGGAATGAGGCAATTCAGATCCTATTCAAGTTCCCGTCGAACCCGTCACAAAAATGAGCAAAGAAATTCAAAGAAGTGCTTAACGGGTTGATTCAAGCAACTTGGACTTAATCATATTCGTGGAGGCCCATTGAAGGAATCGAACATGATAAATGCGTGATCCAGGTTCTTAAAGTTTCCAAATAATTACTTCCATGAAATAGGAAGTTAGCTTCCATATTATGGCGGGAAAATATACTAGTTTCAGTTTTGGATACTTTCCCATTTCTTGAGCAGGCTATTGGAGAAACAAATTAGTTATTTCTCTTTTAATTGCCTAGTTTCCTTTTTAATTGATGTAGGACATTTAAGTCGATTAGGATTCTGATTTGATTTAGATTTTCTCCAATTTACTTAGATTATGATTATTATTTGATTTAGATCTTTTCCTATGCACTTATATTAGGATTTTGATTCGATTTAGATTCTTTCCTATTTGTTTATATTCAGATTCTGATTTGATTTTGGTCGAGGAATTATTTTCAAAATTTCTTGTAATCAACCCTATATAATGTACTCACATCCAATAAACAGAGACAGATAAGTTTTGATGCAATTGGTGAGAGAGTTAATTCTCTTCGATTCTTTTACAAACACTTTGAACTTATAGGATTTTCGTAGCGTTCAAACTATTGACTTATCAATCAGATGCTCCATAACTGATTGTGGCGTCCTCACATACCAAGGTTTGTGCTTTCAATAAGCATTAGGTCGCAGTTCCATTCAATTCTGGGTTTAGATTCGATCTTGGGGACTAAATTGATTAGGGTCGCATTAGTTCTTGAGGGGGTTCATATCATTACATATATACTACAATTTAGGATCTATTGGATGTCTAGATATATACATTTATGATGCAGCCTAAAAGAACGTAATCCTACTAATAACATTTAGAGAAAAATTTACCCATATTTATTTGTACAAAAATATGTATCGACATAATTTTAGGGCACTAATGCATCATTGGACTACAAGCCCAATGGAAATCTTAATTATTAAGAAGCTAAAAAGCTTATCACTTAAAACTTGTCTTAAATGTCATCATTATTGAGTATAGCAATAAGCAAGGTCATCCCTGTAGAAGATTGTTCACAATTAATAAGTTATTAAAATAAAAACACACAAAATAGACAACCAACCAACAAAAAAATTGGATTCAAAACCCTATCTAGACTCAATGAAATTAATTCAGACTTTCCTGATCTACTAAGAAGATACTAATAAACATGCACACAAATTTTGGAGGGGGCTAGAGTTGAGTTTATATGTAAACTAAACTAAAGAACTTAAAGTAGAAAATATGAAATTATGGAAAATTGTTCTTAATATATGACGCGAAATATGGTTAAAAAATTATTCTCCTCCATCAAACATTATATTTAAGTCAATTATCAAAATTATCAATCACTTCCTTTTGAAAACAACAACCCTAGGATAATTATAAGCTCAATTATCTTAATCTTTTCTTACTTACTAGTCAAGTAAAACAAGCTCTTTACTTAACCTTTTTCCATGAAATAATCCAGAACAAGACTTAGATCAATTCAATTTAAAGAAAGCTTTAAAATCAAGAAACATATAGGCTGAAACAAGAAACAAACACACAAGTTTGGTTTATTTATCATGAATTATATTTCACATGCAATCAAACAAAAGTATCTTATAATCTTGATCATAAGCTACCACTATCTTTAGTTATTTGACAATTACATATCAAAATCCCTAAACTAACCATCAAATCACTATCAAATTCATCTAATTGGTCAGCTAAATAAAGAAGATAACAATTTCTAATATGTGGAGGATTGTTGGAATCATATGGTTATTTTAAAATATTAATGACCCATATTGGAGGGAAGTGAGAGCAATTATTTTAATGTTTAATATGACATTAGTCATGTGTTTGATTTAATTATAAATTAGAGTTAAATAAGTCAAATCTACAAGTGATTTGGATTATTCAAGTTGAAAAATTTTAAGATACATTGATGACAAATTATAATTAAGTAAGAAAAGTGAGTATATAATTCAAATTGAATTAGGAAAAGGGCTTTAAATGGTTTCTCTATAGAAGCTAGACATAGA
>NW_006262339.1:13077381-13080770 GCF_000493195.1 Citrus x clementina | reverse complement strand
CGTTAAAAAGAGAACAATCCAATTTTTCTAATTATCGCAATTTACTTTAGTCCCATATTTCTTCAGCAATTTACTTTTCCTCTGTTGTGCTTGAGAGTACAACCTCACAACAGTGTCATTGTATCTTTAAAATCAAATCACTTGTTTGTCTTTCTTGCACCAGGAAATCCTACTTTGAGGTGTAGAATTTGATCTTTGAGACAATTCTTTTGTGCCTTGACAAATTTATATTTGCTGATTTATGGTTACTCAAGCCATATTTCATGGCCGTTGGGTTTTCCAATTGGTGTCATTGTTCCAATTGATTTTTGGGTTTAAAGAAACAATATTAATTCATATTTCCAATAAATTGCACCATATTTCTATTTTTTTTTTGTAACTTTTTGTTTGATCAAAACAAAATAGGTTTTTCAATCTCTCAAATTCTTTTATTTTCAGTTCAGTAACTTTTTTTTTTTTATTCTAAGAATTGCAAACAACTAATAATTGAATAATTGTTTAAGTTAGGCTCGGCAAAAGATCGTACAACCCATTAACACAACATGAACCCATACATTAAAAATGATTGTCAAGTTGACCTTTATCATTTTAGAATTGGGTTGTTAGTGGGTCAACCCATTCCATAAAGGGGTCTGGTTTTTGGGGTTTGAGCATCAAAAACTCATTTCACCCATACCCGTTAATATTAAATATTAATAATTTAATGACTTCGATAACTTCAATCAAAACATAAATTGAGTAATTATGTAAAGTCATAAAAAATTCTAGAATCCCGAAATATTTATTTAAAGTTTGTATCCATCATTATACATTTGCATCTCTTTAGGTTAATTACACAATTCTCTTTCTATATTATTTTTCCCCTTCGGACTATGATCAATGGCATCGATGCCTAGAAATATATAATTGATTTTTTATACATTATTTGATGATGTTAAACATGACGAATATTAATATTTTCTTTTGTTTGGAATTATATTTTTAAAGAGCTTCATTTTTATAAATTGTTAATTTTGTTTTAAACTAAAGATATAATACCAAAAATAGCGGTTAAATGAGTTGGTTTAGGTAGCACGATATGATAACAAATGAGTTCGGGTTCTCATTTTTTGATTTAGGTATATATAATTTAGTAAGACATGATAAAAACACAACATGAACCTGCTTAAACATGATGCCATTGCTAGGCCTAGTTTAAGTTTCAATTTCAAAGAAATAACTAAATGTGAAATTGAAACCAAAAATTTAAATATATTACAACACTTCAAATTTCAAAGATTGAAACTAAAAAATTCGAAAGTCCGAATTTTAGTAAGGAATTTAGATGGTTAGTTTAGCATATTACACACACCACTTGATTTCATTGGTTAGCTAGAACGACATCTTATAAAGACTTAGGTGGCATTTGTTTTTTTGTCTGAAATATGAATAGACCTGAATTAGTCTGAATTCTGAATAGATCTGAATGTCTGAATCTGAATAATATGTTTATTTTTTCGTCTGAATCTCGAAAAATAAGTATTACGTTGTTGTTTTTTTCAACTTAAAAAGCTGAAAGTATGTACTTTTATATTTGTATCCTTATTAAATTTGAATGTCAAATAAATAATATATTAAATACCACAATATTTTAACATTTATAAGTAAAATTATATTCAAGTGAATACATAATTATTTTGGAATTTTAATATATAAAATACCATAAATTTCAAATTTTATCGTATATAATATAAGAAAGAAAAAACATGGATATTTTTATGTGGGGTAAATGTCTATGGGTGAGTTTTGGGATCGACATGAAAAATAAATTATAAAGTAGGAATATTTTTTACATTAGTAAGTAATTGACTTAATTCAGATTTTTCCATTAAGTAAAAAGCCAAAAAAATTGGCTTATTTTATTAAGTCAAAATTATCTAAAAAGTCTCATTAAGTTATAAAAACAAACACATCTAATTAACTTAATTAATTAAGTTACGTCACTTTAAGTTATTAAGTTAAAAAACAAATGCCACCTTAATTATCTCTAGAGAAATGAAGTATGGTAAGCCAAATCTAATGCAATGAGCTACACACCGAATGGACTTGCATAAGCTACGTGTCAAAAGATATGTTAACAAATCACTTGAAGTGTTCGGCACATATTGGCTATAAATAAAGCCATTCGGCTTTGTAAATGTGTGAGAAACTGTTTTGTAACAAAATAACTTAATCCTTCTCCATTTCTTTTATATATATATATATATTATTCGTTCTTTTATGATATAAATTTATATTTACAACACTGTTAAAAATTTATAACAAAAATAAAGAATATTCGATTGTTGGTTGAGCATTCGTGGGTTTGTGCTTGCGTCATGCTTGTATCGTGCTTAGCCAAAGCACGACCCACAGAATAAAAAAATTGCCCGTACATGAGTTTTGTCGTGCCATCATGCCATTAGAACATGAATCTTATCACGTTGCCAGATCTTAATTAAGAGGTTCATTTGTCAACTCTAGATCTAATTGAATTAAGTTTTTAGAAGCTGCAGATATGCCAAAAACTTAAAACCAACTCAGAAAAAGTATGCACGTACTAATAGTTAATGTTATAAGTTATTTAGTTTTTTCTAATGTCATTACTTGTTTGGAAAGGGACTTACACAAGCAACTACAAATTAAGTGGAAAAACAACTCTTTCCCTCTTTGTGTGATTAAAATAGAATGTGTACCATAAATAAATAGGTAGAAAAATTAACCAACAAAATTCAAAGAAAAAAAAGCAACCACAAGAGACACAAATTTTTTTACGTGGAAAACTCAAAGTGAGAAAAACCAAGGACTATAGTTCGATAAAATCTTCCACTATTTTAATGGGATTACAGCACAAATTCTTCTCTACATAATACTATAGGCTAATCACATCAAGAATCTCAATGTTCTTGGCTTACAGTAACAGTTTAATATATGTCTTTGAAACAAATAGGTATCTCAAATAATAACCAATGAGAGGATAAAATAAAAATCAAGACTAGTAAGATTGAAAGGGTAATGGCAGGAACTTACCCTCAAAATTTGGGAGAAAACGGAGTTAAAATCACCTTTCGATCGTCTACTTAAAAATTGAAATCACTATTCCCAAATTAAAAACCCCCACTGTCTTTTCTCTCTCTCGTTGCTTCTTCTGCATGCCTTTTTTCCAATTCATAATTAGGGCTACTGCTTGCTTTTATAGCTAAATTTCATGGCAATTTTAATCCAATCCAAAGCTTAATATTAATTGCACATCAAGCAAGCCTTTTTGGACTTTAGGCTTTTGGACCCCTAAATGAGATGGACCCAACAAATCTCGCCCTCCTGATCATTTGAGGGGCATTGGCAAGCCTGCTTTCTGCATATAGCTTTTC
>NW_006262339.1:13048012-13076750 GCF_000493195.1 Citrus x clementina | reverse complement strand
ATATGCTTCCTGAGATAACCATAACTTCCCAGATTTTCTATTACGGGAAATCCTCATGCCAAGAATTTGTTTCGCCAGTCCCAAGTCATTCGTTGCAAAAGACTTGCTAAGCTCTCTCTTTAGATTGTCAATCTTACTAGCATTTTGGCCAACAATCAACATGTCATTCATATAAAGTAAAAGAATGATGAAATCGTTATCACCAAACTTCTTCACAAAAATACAATGGTCACATGTAGTCTTGCTGAAACCACGATTCCCCATAAAAGAATCAAATTTCTTGTACCATTGCATTGGTGTCTGTTTCAGCCCATACAAACTTTTCTTCAACTTGCACATAAGTTCTTCCTTGCCTTTGACAATGAACCCTTCAGGTTGCTCCATGTATATTTCCTCTTCTAAGTCACTGTGCAAGAAAGTTGTCTTTACATTAGTTGTTCAATCTACAAATTTAGGGTGGGCAAAAAAGCTCAGGCCGGCCCAGGCCCGTGGGCTTCGGCTTAGCCCTCACACATGAGGGCTTGTACAAGGGCTCAAGAAAAAAAGCTCGGGCCAGGCCTACCCACTATTTTTTTAAAATAAATTTATAAATTAGAATTATATAATTAAAATTGAAAAGTAACTTTAAAATTAAAAAAAAACTTAAATTCTTAATTTATAAATTAATGATGATTTTAAAAAGCTAAAATTATGATATTAAACTCTCTCTTATGCATTAATTAATTAAGAGAGTGTTTGAATTAGAGAATCAAATACTAAAGAAAATTAAATTTATAAGCTTTTATTTGATTTATTTATTATTTTACTTTGAAATATTCATTTTCTTTAATTAATTTATTATTATAATAACTTGTTGATATTTAATTTATTTCAAATTTACAATAATTTAAAAAAAAATTAAAAAAATAAATAAAGTCCAATCCCGGTCGAGCCCGGCCCAGGCCAGTTTTTTGCCATCCCAATCCAAATTCAAGCTAGCTGATAATCACAGAACTAATCGGATAGAAGACATTTTCACTACAGGAGAAAATATTTCTTCAAAATCAACACTTTTCTCCTAACCAAATCCCTTCACAACCAATCTAGCCTTGTACCGATGTTGTTAGTAATTTTTAGTCTTCAACTTGTAAACCCATTTATTCTTCAGTACCCTTTTTCCCTTAGGCAACTTCAGTAAGTCATAAGTGTGGTTCTCATTTAAAGATTTCATCTACTCTTGCATGGCTTTAACCCCCTACTGGCGAGACATGGCTTCTTCAAAATATTCTAGCTCTCATTCATCTGTAAGCATCACATACCCATGTAAGGGATATCTAATGGAAGGTTATTGTTCTCTATTGGATCTTCTTAATTATGGCTCAACTAGTGGTGCAGCAGATTCTGGAGGTCTCAACAAGTTTTGCTGGACCATCATTACTATCCTCTCCAGCTCCCTCATGATCATCATGAACTACAGGTGGAGAAACTAAAGTTTGAATAATAAGAATTTTTGGAGATAACTAAGACTCATCATTCTTCTCTGCATTATCAACTATCTAATCTACAAGGACCACAATATCTCTACTTTTGATTAATTTCCTTGCCACTGGATCCCATAATCTATACCCAAATTTTTCATGCCCTTAGCCTAAGAAAATGCATTCCTTGGCTTTATTATCAAGCTTCAATCTCTCATCTTTAGGGATGTGAACATATGCTCTGCAACGAAACACTCTAAAGTGTTTATAAGAAATATCTTTCCCGGTCCAAACTCTCTCAGGTATATCGCCATCTAATAGAGCTGAAAGAGAAAGATTACTCAAATCAACTGCAGTACGCATAACCTTTGCCCATAAAGTTTAGGAAACTTGGCATTAGAAAGCATACACCTGACTTCTCTTCAATTGTTCTATTCATCCTTTCTGCAACACCATTCTGCTGCGGGATTTTTGGTACAGTCTTCTCAAGTCTTATTCCATGGGATCTGCAATATTGCTCATATGGTCGTCTGCACTCGCCACCATTATCTGCCCTGACGCATTTTAATTTTCTTCATGTCCCTTTCTCAACAGAAGCATGGAAGAATTTAAATATATCAAGCATTTGGTCTTTAGATTTCAAAGCAAAAGCCCACACTTTTCTAGAACAATCATCAATAAAAGTCACAAAATAAAGTGCACCTCCATTTGATCTACTTTACACTATGCAAACATTAGTGTGAATCAAATCAAGGAGTTTTGACTTTCTAGGTAGAGAAAAACTTTTAAAAGGTATTCTGTGTGCTTTTCTAGCTAAACAATGAGCACAAGTCTTAAGCGACATACCTACGAAGCTAGGTAGAAATCCTTTTCTGGCAAGAGTTTCTAATCCTTTTTCACCAACGTGACCAAGCCTTTTATGTCATGTCTCAATGTCAGAATTTTTTACAGCCACATTCACGTCTTCTTTCTTGATCTTTGCTTCTATCATATAAAGAGTGTTTATTTTTCTCCCCTTAGCTAATGCTAGGGAGCCTTTGGTGAGCTTTTATTTTCCTTCACTAAATTGATCAGTATAACCATCATCATCGAGCTTGCTTGTTAAGATCAAATTAAGGCGAATATCTAGTACATGTCTGACATCTTTAAGCAACAACTTACAGCTAATGCTGGTTTCCAAGCAAATATCTCTTATGCCCACAATCTTGGATGCCCCTCGTTTCCCATCCGAACATGCCCATAATCACCATTAACATAGAATGTGAAGTAATCACGATGTGCAGTAATATGAAATCAATCACCCAATCACTGGTATGGCAAGTGAGATTTATTGAGCTCTCATCATAAACAATATCCAAATCATCGTCAACTATGGCTGCAGTGTTTTCTTTGTCATTTTTCTAAGCACCACCTTTTTCATTCGCCTATTCTCTTTTCCACGATCTACGCTCCCTTTTAACATGACACATTTTCTGACAATGAAAACACTTCATGTTTCTCCTCTGGGACTTAGATCTCCCTCTAGGGTTATCATTATTCTGCTGGCAGGAATTTCTACTTTGGTTTCTCCCTCGTTTTTTCTCGCTTTTTTGAAACAAGTGCAACTGACTCAGAGGAAACTGCTTCAATACTCTTTCTTCTAGATTCTTCATTCCGTAGCCCATCTGTAACCATCTCTAAGGTTAATTTCCCGTTCGGCACTGAATTATTCATTTACACCACTAATGTCTCCTAATTGTCAGGCAAAGAACTAAGCAATAACAATACTTGTAACTCATCATCTAAAATAAATCGGCGAGTCTAATTTTTTCGCTTTCAGTAGATTCATATAAGTCTTTCATATACAACAAATCTTCCATTCTAGACTTTCAAATACCATAATTCCATGACTTTAATTTAATCATACACGTCAAGGATTCCTCCATCTCAACCACACAAGTAATAAAAAACACAAAACCTAACGCTCTGATACCACTCTGTTGGGAAAGGAACTCACACAAGAAGCTGCAAATTAAGCGGAAACAAAAAATTTTCCCTCTTTATGTGGTTAAAATAGGATGTGTACCACAAATAAATAGGCAGAAAAATTAACCAACAAAATCCAAAGCAAAAAAGGCAACCACAAGAGACATATCTTTTACGTGGAAATCCAAAGTGGGAAAAACCACGGGACTGTAGTCCGATAAAATCTTCCATTATTTTAATGGGATTACAATACAAATTCTTCTCTAGATAATACTAGAGGCTAATAACATAAAGAATCTCAATGCTCTTGGCTTACAGTAACAATCTAATATTTGTCTTTCAAACAAGTGGGTATCTCAAATAATAACCAACGAGAGGATAAAATAAAAATCAAGACTAGTAAGATTGAGAGGGCGATGTAAGGAACTTACCCTCAAAATTGGGAGAAAACAGAGTTAAAATCACCTTCTGATCGTCTAATTAAAGGTTGAAATTATTATTCCCAAATTAAAAACTTCCACTGTCTTTTCTCTCTCTCGCCGCTTCTTCTGCACGCCTTTTATCCAATCTGCCGCTTGCTTTTATAGCTAAATTTCATGGCAATTTTCATCCAAGTCCAAAGATTAATGTTAATTACACATCAAGCTAGCCTTTTTGGACTTTAGGTTTTTGAGCCCCCAAATGAGTTGGACCCAACATTACTTGTAAATCCTAGTGTGTTTCTTTTTTTTAATTTCTCGACTTAATTATATTAGAAATTAGAAAATCCAATGTTCATTATGTATCATATACTAGAAAAATAAGTAACTTTTGAATGTCTATGTAGAGTTTATTGTTAGAAATAAATAAAAAATCTTTGGTGAAAACCATCACCTATAACCTAGGAATATTCATGTTGTATCACCAAGAATCAATAACAAAACTATGCGGAAGCGTAGCTTAATCCATAACGTTGAATTGCTCTCTAGGGTTGCCTTCCAGATCCACACGTAATCCTAGAGTGTCGTTTAATTCTCTCTACACTCTCTCTCTGACGATGGGATGTCAGAAAAAATGGAAAGATACGTGTGACCTGAGAACCATAACCACTTATATAGACAACTTTTTCCTGTTGTCATTAGGTATTCTTAATTCTGCCCATCTTAAAATTAGAATACAATTGGGCCTCTACACATTAAAGGTCCACATCCTATTAGATACATTAAAGCTCATAATACTAAAAACTTAAATAGATCACTTTTAATTAGGTTTAACCTTATATAACAGTCAACAACACATAATTATTCGCATATAAGCTCAACATTTGATTAAGGATCCAACAATATTGGATTAAAAAATATCCAATATTGATTGCATTTTTTCTTGAACTTTTGATATTACAAAGCATAAAATAAAATTTTCCTACAAGAAATAGATAGAGGAAAAGTGATCAGGTGCACACTGCGTGCACCACAGCATCTTAAGCTACATTTGACAAGCAAGATTAAATTGGATTGACTATCAGAACATGATTGGATTAGGTTGGATTGGATTATACTAGATTATATATAGTGTTGTCCTATGTTTGATACGATAAAAAATTAATATCAGATTAAATTATATTAAATTAAATATAAGTAAAGTTAAATAATACTTAATTAGAACAATTAAATTTATTTAAATCATATGTTTTAATATATGATGTATATTTTGCCTATTACATAAAATATTATTAAAATAATTAAATATAAAATTAATTATTAATCAAATGTTAATGTTTTACATAATATTCAGACGATAAATGGGATGTTTCTTAATAATAATTTTGTTAATATAATATACTATTAATTAATTATTTTAATGTCAAATATTAATACAAATAAATAAATGAAAGAAGATGTCATAGGTAAAATAAAAAAATAAATTACTTAATTTTTATGGAATCATGAATAAAAATAAATAAAATAAAAAATTAATTAATAACAATATATAAATAAAAAATAAAAAGAAATCATAAAGGACAAACATGCTTAGTCTAATCCTCCTTAAACCTGTGTGAAAATTATGATAACTAATCCTACAATTGTAGCACTAAATTTGAATTTAGTCCACTTAATCTAATTTAAGTAAGTATACCAAACATGGGATTAGATATTTTATCTAAAAAATTATTCCAATCCCACACTTTGTCTTGCTCCCAAACATGGCCTTACAGTGCACATATCTAGTTCTAGGATAGGGAACTGTGTTGTGGGACCTGGTTTGAAGCATGCGTGCAATTGATCATTTCACATAGCTAGAGTACAAGTTATATTTGGATTTTGGATTCATGTATACTTTCGCAATGTTATGTACGTAGATACTCACAATACATTTGCTCACAACAAAATTGAATTCACACAGTGGAAAACTTTCTCAACAAGAAGGATAAAGCATTTGGTCAGTAACGTATTAAAGAGTACACTAGAGAAATACATTGGCTACGATTGGATGAAGCAATTGGCAATGTTAATAAAGGTAGCAATTCTTGCATCTGATTGAGGCCAGTGGTTAAAGATGATTTCAAGTTAATTTGGCATACATCCCTCGTGAAATGACAATCTTTACATTGTTTCTCTCTTATTATTGAAAACATTAAGTTACCTTTAATAATCATTAACTTCAACGATTGGCCATCATTGACTTGTTAAAGTACAAAAGTATCCTCTTTTAATAGTTTTGTTAACTAACAATTTTAACCCTAAAAAAATATTTAAAGTAATAAAAAATAAAATAAAAACACAATTTTCGTTGTAATGGCCACATGCGGCCATGGGTTTGGTTCCCGTGGCTATGCACTACCAAAGGTTTGGGTGCCATGGCCACACTCAACCTTGGGTTTGGTCACTATGGCCGCATGTGGCATAGATTTGGTTCCCATGGCCACACGCGACCATGGGTTTTGGCTGCCATGGCTGTGCGTAGCAACGACATTGGTTGCCTTAGCCACGCTTGACCAAGGGTTTGGGTACCGTGGTCATGAGTTTGGCTGCGCGGCCAATGTATTAGCTACCTTGGCCACTCACAGCCATGGGTTCTTGTGCTAATATGGAAATTGAGTAAACCCATGAATGATATCGACTATGTGAGTTCAGTTCTTATGAATTCCACAGCTTGAATTCCACAGTTCAGTTTTTGAAAATATCTATTAACCCCTAGGGCAAGTTAGTAAGCCATTATGCCACAGCAACCTAAAACGAAGTGCATTTTCAAAGATATTTACTTCATCGGCTACATCCTAATAAAAGACTTTTTACGTTGTTCCATAATTTCATCTTCAAATCGTCCTTTTAGATGTGGGTCAATCTACAAATATACTTGTTCCACAAATTTTAGTTCCCATGGCTGCATGCGACCATAAGTTTGGCTGTTGTGGCTGTGTGTAGCCATGGGCATGATATCCATGGGTAAAAATGAAAATTTTTAAAAGTATACTGGGTGCATTCTGTAAATATTTAAAATATTTATTTGTGTTTTGGAAATTTAGTTTACATAAAGGTGTGATATTGTTATGTTAATTGACTGATAGGAGAATGTACAAATATTATTTTATTTTTGTAGCCATTAAAAATATAAAGGAGATTGATGTTTTAAAAAATAAGGAGTAATTTGAAAATTGTCATTTCAAAAGGGAATAAACCGAAATTAACCCTTTCTGATAATGCTATCTTGCATATTTTACTGTTTCCCTCACCAATTGCATAAAAAATTTATCTCCTTTTATTAGATACGAGTACATTATATAGGGTTAGTTACAATGCCGCCCAAGTAACAAGTGTCCAGTCTGCATTGGCACTACATCACAAAGCACCTTATCTTCATACTTGCCAATCCAAAGTCACTAGTACCTGCTTGTTCACTTTTACCTCACCCCTGTCATTTAACCACTGTAGTTTGTATGGCCATGGGTGTTAAAGTGTTAGAAGCTCTTATTTCTCTACCATGGTAGTGCTAGCAACATGAGTACAACTTCCTCCATCAATAATCATACTACATACTTTGTCTTGAACATAACACCTAGTATGGAAAATGTTTTCTTGTTGCACTGCTTCGTCTTCCTTTACATGCACACTCATAGCTTTCTTCGCTACTAAAGTCAATTCCCCAGGGGCTATATACTCTTCATCTCCGACGTCCTCCAATGGTGGCATCTCATTTTCTTTCGTTTCATCTTCAGTTACAATCTCACCATTGTCCCACAATATCATAACTCTTTTATTCACACATTCACTTGCGATACACCCCTTGCCATGAAATTTAAAACACTTAATGGCACGATTCCTAATAGTATGAGTCACGGTATTACCTTGTGAATTGTGGTTGGAGTTCTCGGATCTTAGCTTAGGTGCAATAGATGCTTGTAGCCTCTCATCTCGTTTCACCTAACTCGGTTTCTAAGGAGTGGAACTCGAGCTTGGGGTTGCACAGGTGTTAAACCCTCCTCTTGAGTTGCTACTAAATCTTGATGGCTTTGTGTACCATCCCTCAATCTCCACATAATGTTGTAACTCAACCTTATCTGCAATCTCCCGATTAAGACCATTTAAGAATCATGTCATGGTACCTTCTCTATCCTCCTCCACATTTGCTCAAATCATGGCAATCTCCATTTCTTTATAATAATCCTCCACGCTTTGGCTACCCTGTGTAAGACGTTGTAATTTTTTGTACAAGTCTCGATAATAGTGGTTAGGTACAAAACACCTTCTCATCAATGATTTCATTTCATCCCATGTCTCAACTGGACGTTCCTTATTTCGCCTTCTACTTATAGCAAGATGATCCCATCAAATACTAGCATAGTCAGAAAATTCAATCACAGTCAATTTTACCTTTTTTGCCTCTAAATAATCGTGGCAATCAAATATGAACTCAATTTTCTTCTCTCATTCAAGGTATGCTTCTAGGTCGGATTTTCCTTGAAAAGATGGGATCTTTATCTTTATGCCACACAATTCATCATCTCTATTCCTAAATCTTCTACCTCCTCCATCTCTTCTATAGCTACCCATTGAGTCCTCCCCTTCATCATACTCATCCCTTTAATAGTCATCAATCTCTCCTCTAGCTGGAGCTCTTTCTCTTCTACGTGCTTGGGGAACGGGTTGTGGCCGCCCTATAAGTGTGTTCTCCACTTGATCCAAACGCTTTTGTATGAGCTCTAATTCAGCCCTCATCATCCTTCTCATCTCTCCCATCAATGCTTGGATTTGTAAATTCTGAGTAGTTGCAGACTAATCCTCTTCATTTGTGTTTCGTTCTAGGTTGTTAGACATGGCTAACATCTACAAAAGAAAGTTAGAAATAATGTGGAAATGACCTCACCTCACTCCCTTACGTGTTTCACTCAAGAAAATGACTCACTCAATTCTACTCGTGGTTCACTCAAATTAATTGACTTTTACCCTCTAATACACTCACACTCTCTTGTCTTTTTTCACTCGTAGTAATTCTCACTTGGTTCTTATCAAACTAATCAAACCAATATCAGGATTTCAGCAGCAATTCACAAAGATTACACTAAATAGACTTAAATTTCAAGAGTAAAAAGGTAATGTGTACGTAAAATCGAGTTTTGATTTTGGGAAAAATTTTCACCCATGGTGTAAAACCCGTTTTAGATTTCCAAGCCACAAATAATGAAAAAATGAAAGATTTTAAGAGGGGATTCTCTCTATCTTTTTTTTAAGGAAAATAAATAGGTAAAATTTGTGGATTTAAGGAGAATTAAACCACAAGGATGCAAAATTGATTTAAAAAAAGAAACCCTAAAAATATTATTCACGTGGCACTGTTCACGCAAATACTGCTAACACGGCACTATGCACGACTTTTTTTTTTTAAATACTAGAACAAGAATGAATAATTCAATCAAGAATGAAAAACAATAAAGATAGATGGATCTGACCTTGGTGCCTAGGCTCTGATACCAAATTATATGAACTCCGTCAAGAACTGACGCGACCCTAATTAATTTAGTCCCTAAGATGAAATCTAAACAAGGAATTGAATAGAACCTCGACCTAATACTTAATTAAAGCACGAACCTTGGTATGTGAAGATGCCATAATCAGCTATGGATGGTCTAATTGATAAGTCAAAAGTTTGAACGCCACAGAAATCTGATAAGTTCAAGGAGTTTGCAAAGAACTAAAGACAATTAACTCCCTCACCAATTGCATCAAAAACTTATCTCCAATTATTGGATACGAGTACATTATATAGGGTTGGTTACAAGAATTTTTGAAAATAAATCCTAAACCAAAAATCAAATCTGAATATGAATCTAAACAAATAGGAAAGAATCTAAATCAAATCAGAATCCTAATCTAAACGAATAGGAAAGAATCTAAATCAAATCATAATCATAATCTAAGTAAATAAGAAAAAATCTAAATCAAATTAGGATCCTAATTGGCTTAAATGCCTTACATCAATTAAAATAGGTTTCCCTAATAGCCTCCTCAAGAAACAGGAAAGTATCTGAAAAAGGAAAATAATATATTTTCCCGCCATGACGTGCAAGCCAACTCCCTATTTCATGGAAGTGATTATTTGGGAACTTCAAGAGCTTGAATCATGCATTTATCATGTTTGATTCCTTCAACGGGTCCACGAATTTAATTGAGCCCAAATTGCTTGAATCTATCCATTAAGTGCTTCTTTGAATTTCTTTACTCTCATAACGGGGCCGACGGGAACTTGAATAAGATCTGAATATGTCTCATCCCACGCGCTTGTGATAGTTTTATCCTCACTCTCATAAAAAACTCTATTATTTTACTAAATTGATGAAAAAGTAAGGGGTATAAACGATTTTTTCTGGACTAACTAGCCCACGTATAGGTCTGCTACTGTCCACGCCCCATCTCATGCATTTTAGCCATCAGGCTGTGTTGTTAAAGTCTTAAAACTTTGGGTTACATTACAATTATATTTGAGTTTATTTGTCATACTTCTAGAATTTTAGAGCTAGTTTGTAAATATTCAAAGCTTTAGGATCCTTTGATATTTTAAATCCAATACAATCAAATTTCAAGTTTTACCAAATACAAGGAAAAATTGCATCCAACCCATCTCAACCCGACCAAGGTAAAAATTTGCTGGGTAGCTTTGTTATTATTTCAAATTTTAAAGGCACTCATCAAAATATTTCGACATTTGTTTCTATAAAAAAAAAATACATTTGTTTGCACTTGTGTATGGTTGATTGTGGAATATAAATAAGCCAGGACTTTACTTTTACTATTCGATGCTTGAGCTGTTAATGGGGATGGACTGTAAATTCGTTGGTAATATCTCTACACAGGTTCAAATCCAGCTCAGCCCAATAATTAGTTGATCTATCGGGAAATGATATAGTCCCCTTTTGTTTTCTAGAAATGCCTGAAATGAAATACTCAAGAATAGAAAGAGTTAGCCGTTAGTTGACTCTCTATTATTATTTAATAACTAATTAAACCCTGAACCCTCATTGTTAATATCTAGAATACAAATCTTTACCCTTCTACTATAACACTAATTAGTAAGCACAAAAAAATAAAAAACCTTCTCCGCCTTTTCAAAATGAAGGCTCAACAAAAGGGAAACAGCGGTATTAAACGATCATTCATCATTTACAATTAATGAAGGAACTCAAAAAAACATACCCAAATGAAAGATAAAACATTATTAGATGATAAACTCTAAAACAAACACACAACACAAAGCAGCAACTGCTTTTATGAAATTTGCATGAGTATTATTAATTAATTAACCCTTCAATAAGTGCTCCTATCTCGATTATGGCTTCATCGATTAAAGCTGTCAAGTTCTTCCTTCAAGCTTAGTAGGTTAAATGTCTCACATGTTTGGGCTTCATAGGTCACAACTCTCAAAGTCTCTAAAGTTCCAAGTTTTCTTTTAAGCTTCAAGTTTCAAGAGTATCCTCAAGTCTCATTTAAGGTGCGTTTGGGATTGAGGTTGGACAGCTGTAGCTTAAAAGCTACAGCACTAAAGTGTTTGGTAAACACTAACTGCTGTAGCTTTTAAGCTATATTGATATGATTTTTCACTTATATAATACAAAATCTATTATATTTTTAATAATTTTATCAAAATTATTATTTAAAATTTATATTTACTATATATTATTAACTTTTGTTTCATAATTACAGCTTTTTTTTCACAGCAGCTATAGCTTAAAAGCTACAACACCTCAATCCCAAACGCACCCTTACTTTGAAAATCATCATGTAATTTATAGTTATATTTAATTGAACTACACATGTTATGCATGCATTAATTAGGAGTAATACATTTGATATGCTCTAGAATTTCTCCGTAAGTTTTCGAGTTTCAAATTTCAAGGATTCAACTTGAAGCTTGCTTTTTCGTAGCCATCTTGAGTTGAAGGGGGTTGTCAAATATAATTTAGGTTTAATTAAGTTATATAATCCAGGTTTAATCAAGTTTGCTTATTTATGCATGTCATGTTAGTATATATTAGGTTAGCAGTTTTTTTAGATTGGAATGATTTACTAAAAATAATTTTTAGTTGTATTTCTTTTCTTAAGTCTAGTTCATATCCTCTATGTTATACAATTTCATTGAAGTCTTGAATAAACCTTTCATTTATTCTAGCAAGATGATAATTCTGACTAATTTCTCATTTTAGTATTAACCAGTTAGCAGTCTATATCTACAATCATCGTATATATCTGAAGTGGACATGAACGTTGATTCTACTCTTCATTAATTAACTGAGTACCGTGGAGCTTCTTTTAACCAACAAAAATGATCAAGCAGTTGTTAACCCTCCAAATTCTAAATAAAAAAAATAAGGCGTTGGTGGGAAAATCCAATTTGTCTACGGAATTAGGATTTGATAGAGGAGCTTGAGTTTGCCCAGCAATGAGAGATGATTTCTGAGAATGCCCATTAGTTCTCAACATGCATGTATTATTCTCAAATTAGATTAAGATTCTCTCCTAATTTGAACTTTTTTTTAGCAGAAATTAATAGAGAAATTTTTTTTTAAAGTTAAATCATATTCATAAACTATTACTAAATGACACATGACATAAAATTATTAAAAGCTTAGGAGAACTTTGAATGGGAAAAGATCTTAATCCTTTCAAATTACATTGTTTGCAACTTGATTAGATTATAGAAATTCCCTAGTAATCGTGCCCTCAATCTTAACTAATCAATTCTAGATATTCTATCAAATGCGTTTTAAAAATTAGAAATATTAAGAATATAACTCAAATTTTTAGATTTCAATTGAAACACTGCGTTGAGTTATATGTGTGTTTTGCGATCATGCTAATATGTCTTAGCTATATGATAGTATGATATATTAAGAACGAAGAGCATGTTTGGTATGCCTTATTTAAGAGCTATAAGTGCTTATTTAATTCTATAAGCACTTTTTAAATTTTTTTATAGTGTTTGGTTATTTTTTTAGTAGATTTTTTTTAGCTTAAATAAGCTAATTTATCTCTACTAGTAAAAGCCCAAAATTTGAGCTTTTGAGAGTAAAGATTAAAGAATTTTTCTAAAAAATATATAATATCAAAAATATCCTTAACATATTTCATTAATTACATAATACTCTTTGTATAAAATCTACCCAATAAAAATTATTGCCGCCATATAAATATACTATTACCGCCACTTCACTTTATCTCTCTCTTTTTTTGTTAATAACCGGCACTTGTGCAAACCAACAATTGAGAAAGCAAAGCCAAAGCCGTGAGAGAGGACTGAGGCATGTCAGGTAATGTTTCCTGCTACTTTTTCTTTTTTGTCTTTATCATATTATTCTATTTTTTTTCTTCTTTGTCTTTGTCATGTATTTGATATGTATTTAAGGCTCGTGTTGTTAAAACAAAAAGAAAACTATAATATATTTACCTTAAACTAAGAATTAAGTTCATGGAAAGTCATCTATAATTATGAAGTAAGCCGGGATTTAACAATGAACTATCAATTTATTTACTCTAATCTATGACACATCAGACAACTCTAATTTTCTTTCTCGATTAATTGTGAGTCAAATCAAATTAAACCCTTTACACACCGGACACTAGCTAGTACCAATTTCATGCATTATCTCAAGAAGCTTCATATATATTATCGTTTCAATTAAAAAATAAATAAAAATGACCGACTGTATTTCAAAAATAAAAAAATGAGCACGGTACATGATTATTACGACTGCTATTATGATAAAATCAAATTAGTACTGCTACCAATGAATCACCTGTTTCACATGAACACGCTTAAATATGTAATTATCTTTTCAAGCTTTAGTAGTATGATTTACAAATGAACTGCTGATCCCCATTCTAAATTGCCACTGTTTATCTTTTTTAATTATATTATTCAATATAAATTCACTAACATTTTTTAACTCCCCCTTTTCAACCCGTATATTCTTTGTTCTGGAAACACTCCTGTCATACTTGCTACTCTTTTATCTTTTTTTATATTATATTATTCATTATAAATTAAATTATTGGCACCATTTGCTACTGTTTCATCTTTCTTTTTATTGTATTATTCAATAATGCATGCCAATTACTATTTTATATTTGAAATTCATTTCATCTTTTTTTTTATTTGTGCGTTTTTTTTATATAATAATATTAGATATCCTTTGTCTAGAATGACAACTACTACAGAAGAAAAGAGAAAAAAATCAAAGGCAGATTGGGATGATGTTACCACTGATGCTTTTGTTAAGATCTGCATGAATGAAACATTAGCTGGGAATCGACCAAATGGTCACTTTAATAAGATTGGGTGAAAAAATCTTATTGCTAAGTTTCATTCAATGACTGGTAGAGATTATGAACAAAAACAATTGAAAAACAAGTGGGACATCCTAAAAAAAGATTGGCAACTTTGGACAAACTTGCTGAGAAATGAAACTGGTTTAGGATGGGATCCTGTAAAATAGACAATTACTGGTAGCAATGAATGGTGGGAGAGAAAATTGAAGGTGCAAATTTCTAACCTTTTTATTTTATAGTGTAATAGGAAATGATTTTGGGAGCAACTTAGATTAACATATAATCCTTTTGCATATTGTAGGAGATACCTGAAGCAATTAAATTTCGTTTTAAAGGCTTAAGAAATGCTAACCAACTAGAAATTTTATTCAAAGATGTTGCTGCTACAGGAGAAGGATCATGGGCGCCATTTATGGGTTTTGTACCAAATGATGGTGACGGTAGACCATCTAATGAATATATTGGTGATGATAATAATATGTATTTTCAATAGGAGAATGTCAATATTGAACTAAATAATTTTGGCGGACTAGAGAATATTGACACTAACATTGATAATGGTACTCCCATAACATCTACACATGATAATGGAAGGAAAAGAAAATTACCAATTCGAAAGCGAGATGGAGCTGCAGTTAGATTGTCTAAACAATTGGACCGCTTATGTCAAGTAGTAGAGAGTAGACCATCTATAGCTATAAGAAATGGTGAAAATGGATGTAGCATTGCAAAAGTAATGGAAGTGCTACATAGTATGCCTGAGATTGAGATCAAAAGTGAGCTATATTTGAATGCCACTAAAATTTTTCTTAAGAAGGAGAATAGAGAGATGTTTGTTGCAATCAAGAATCGCGATGTTCAAATTGAGTAGTTGAAGTTCATAAAAGACTCTTTATAGTTCTATTTTATAGCTTGTTCTTATATTCAAGACTATTGTTTACTTTATCTTATTTTATTTATGCTCTTATATTAAGAATTTTGTTTTGAACCAATTGGAATATTTTTATTTTATTTTATTTTGAGCTACGTTAGATTTATTTTTATTTTTTCTTTTCTTTTCAAATAATGATGATTTTTATTATATATGTGTTTACAGATATGGAATTCTCAGAAAATAACAATGATATTGAGCATAATTACATTGATGAAAGTGATGCTGAGTACAAATTATTACAAATGGTACAAACTGGAGTTGCATTGTATGTTAATCATTTTATTAAGCATAGTTTAAAGGAATCGTGCAGAACATCCCATCATTTAGGTCATTCTTTTGTACTAGAGGTGCTAAATGGACATAAAGATAGATGTCACCAACAATTTAGAATGGAAAAACATGTATTTATAAAATTATGCCAAGTTTTGAGTGAATCATATGGTCTTAAAAGAGGCAAGAATGTATCTATAATTGAGTCAGTAGCTATGTTTTTTATTACATTAGGTCATGCATTTGGGAATAGAATGGCTCAAGAAAGATTTTAACATTCAGGTGAAACTATATCGAGGTGGTTTGGAATAGTGTTAGATACTGTTTGTCATATGGCAATTGATTTTTTGAAACCATCTGACCCATAATTTAAAGAAATTCCCAAAAAAATTAGGAATGATGATCGATATTGGCCATATTTTAAAGATTGTATTGGGGCAATTGATGGGACACATATACCAGTCATAGTGCCTACATCGAAGCAAATACCGTATATTGGAAGAAAAGGGATTCCTACCCAAAATGTGATGGCCGCATGTGATTTTAATGTGTTTTACATTTGCATGGGCTGGATGGGAAGGCACTGCCCATGATACTCGTATATTTTTAGAGGCCTTACGCAAAGAGAATTTGCACTTTCCTCATCCACCTACAGGTTAGTTATAATATATTATTTATGATACATTTCTATATAAGTTTGTTTAATTCTTTTTCAATTATAGAATTTCTATTTTGCAGGTAAGTATTACCTAGTAGATACTGGATATCCTCACATGACAGGTTATTTAAGTCCTTATAAAGGTGAACGATATCATCTTCCAGATTTTCGACGTGGAAGTCAACCAAGAGGAAAAAAAGAAATATTTAATCATGCCCACTCTTCTTTGAGGTGCACAATTGAGAGGACTTTTGGTGTTTGGAAAAATAGATGGAAAATTTTGTGACAAATGCCTAGTTTCCCTTTTAGTAAGCAAGTGAAAATTGTGATTGCTTCAATGGTTCTTCACAATTTTATAAGAAAATATGCAGATAATGACCAAGAGTTTCAACCTTTCGATAATGATGACGAATTGCTTCCAACAAGTGAAAGTGAGAATCAAAGGGAAGAGAACAATGAAGAACAAAGTACAAATTCATTCAACGTACGTGAAATGGACCAAGAACGTGAACAAATTGTGACACTTCTCATGTTCCGTTAACATTTTAGTTATATTATTGATTATCATTTTAATTTGGATAATATTATTTGTTTGGGAGAATATATCAATGATGCAATTTTTAATTTTGAAAATTAAAGAAATGATTGAACTGATTTTTTCTTATTAATTGATAGCTTGGATGCATTTTGTTACATATTATATAATTATGAATACATATCATTTTTGGTAATTTAATTGCATAAAAGCACTTTTAGTTTTACACAACCAAACAGTTTAATGGTTCAAAAGTGCTTTTTTTATTGACAACCAAACACCCAATAGCTTTTTATCCAAAAGCTCTATTGGTATAAGCTCTTCTCCTATAAACTCTATTGTTATAAGCTCTATTTAATAAGTTGTACCAAACGGAGCCGAAATCAAATTAATCAACATTCAATAAGTACAAATTTGCAAATTAACTTGAGTGGAATATCAATTTTTTTCCGCTTGATATAATACATTGCTTGTACCCCAATTAATTCCGCAATGCCTACAAATAATAATACTCAGTATAAATTGCAAGCGAAATTTTCTAATCGTTTGAGCTAAAATATCTTCTTTTTTTTCAATTAATACTAAAATATCAGAAAAGATTAAAAAAATAAAAATAAAAACAAAACCCAAAAAAAAAAAAATGAAACTAAGACATAAACATGAAATTGTACTAAAAGCACATAATCTGAATTAACCAAAGAGACCTCTCTCCTGCCATTGTTTCCTCATATCTTCCAATATCACGTATCCTACACACTTTCTTCCTTTGATTCTTCTTCAGTCTTTGTCTGGGTGATAATAGGATACCACCGGCAGCAGTCTCCTCCGACAGCCAACGAGTCTACGATTGGTATAATTACCAAAATGCCCTGCCCGACCGCGGCACACGTAAATGTGCTAAGGAATTCAATGAACTCAACTACACCAAAGGTTAGCTCACCCGGTTCCCAAAAGAGAGATAATACAAGAAACAAAACTTGCAGGGTTACGGTAATCAGAACCGTGAAGGCAAGAGTGTACGTTCTAACCCTCAATTTCTTGTTAATTACAAGTGACACCACGCTCCAGCAAGAGAACAAGAAATATAAACCGTACACTGCCGCGAATGCACCGAACAAACTTATGCTCAAAAAAGGACTAGAGCACAAGACAATTCGAGAATGAGAGCCGTCCCTCACGATCACCGAACTCCGTCGAAACCAGCAGGGAAATTCCGATCGCGAGCTTTGGAAAAACACAAACAAAAATTGCAACGAAGAGAGGGGAAGGCATGTAGCCAACAGGAACAAGAAAGCCCAAGAACCACGTGGGGTTCTTTTCTTGATTGAAACAAGGAGAAGAAAAAGTAGGGTTACGAGAAACCCTGGCTCTAATAACCCTAATGACAGAACGAGATGAAGCTTGCAAAGCGAGGCTTGTTGACCCAACGTTAGGTCTTCGAAGAAAGGGTAAATGTAATGCTTACGGAAGAAGGGTAACCGGAGGGCTTCGGTTAGAGACCAGAGGATGATGAAGAACACGAGAAGGAATCGGACGGTCCAGAGAGCGTTGAAGCTTTGGAGGTAATAGGAGTTATGGGTTTTGAATTTGAAATAGAAGATTAAACAAAGAGACAAGAAACTCAAAAGAAGGAGAACGCTGATTAAAGAGAGGGTGGCGAGATCAATGGCGAAATCAGGATGTGGTATTGAAGGAAGGACAATCATCGCACGGTGACCCGACACAACAAATGATTTTGACGATGGAAAAAATAATAATAATAATAGTGTTGGGTGCAGCAGAAATGGTGGCGGCGATGACAAGATAATAATAACAAGATTATGCCAGGCATAATTTTTTTAATTTATTATTTTAATTTGTTTTCTTTTTGTTTGTATTTAATCTTTTGTTGGGTTGTTGGGAAAGAAAGAAAGAGAGAGAGAGAGAGATCAAGGGCAAGAGGGATTTCCCTCGCCCTTAATCCCCAATCGGCGGGAAACTTGCAAGACAACTTTTTTTTTTTCTTTCCTTTTTTCACTTTCAGAGAGAGAGAGAGAGAGAGAGAGAAATCCAAAGATTACAGAAAGAAAATGAGGATTTGTTTGTGGAATGGATGCTTTCTTTTCGGGATTGAATGAATGGTTATGGTAGTTAGAATTTTGGAGCATACACATGGAATATGAATTGTAATTGTTTATTATTAATTGTAGGATTATTTTAGATTTTTTTATACCAATAATTAAATATGAATTACAAATTACTATTCTTTTTTTTTTTTTAATGTCAACTACAGCTCATAATCTGACTGTAAAAACTGTAACAAAATCTATAAGACATGCTGACAACATATACACACACGCAAATATACATGCGATGCCAGTCTGTGGATTTGTAGAATTGAAAAACATCTCTTTGATCGAAAATTAGAAGGAATATTAAATACGTATATGTTGAGTTGTATAAAAATAAAATCAAATCTAACAGATTCGACTTCATGATTTTATCCTAAATTTGCAGAACGTAAGCCTAATATTTATGTACATGTGAGTTGGAAAAATAATAAGAGTATTTTTATTTGAGCATTATCCACAGAATTATTGCTCTGTATCCAAGTCTAAATACATATGGACCAGTTAGAGAGCAAAGACTTTAGGTGGCCGCGCAAACATCATATGGCGCTCTTTTAATCGAGTCTAATTGGATTTGGATTGCTTCTTTGACTATATGTATTTTCTTATGTATCAACGAAATTTTCTTTAATATATCTTTAAAAACAATTGTCACTGAGATAAATTTCTTAATTAAAAAAAAAAAGAATTAGTCTAGCTCATTTTAGGAAAAATTTCTGATGTGAACACTTTCCACACTCTCTACTTCCAAAAACTTAATATTCAAGTTTTTTTCAGCACAGATAAAATAATTTTTTAAATCTAGAATCTCTACTCTAGTTCACCAAATCATTAAAAATAAATAAATATAATGAAATAAAATAGAAGAGTTTTTTAGGCTAAAAAGTGATTCTTGTTGTAGAAAATCATATCAAACAACGTATAGCGGGTCTTATCCTCGAACTTAATGAGAGAGATATATTAATCACAGTCTTATCATATATCTAAATCTAAACTATATCATTAAATAAAGGAATTCAAATCCATCTAATTATTTCCGTATATATACATTTAGATTATTTTAATATTATTTGGTTCAAATACATTTGCGTATTTATATATTTTGTTAAGATACGGACCATCAAGTAGCGGTATTACAATATTAAGAAACGAGAGTAAGTAAACTCACAACATCACAGCTGTCAAGTGTAAATTAAACCCGAAACAAAACTTTTGTTGATCCCAAATCATTTGTGAACAAATTAAAGAAAAATAAAGTGTCGCTTATTTACTGGAAAAGTAGAAAAGTGCATCAATCAATACAGGTATTTCATCAACTTGACCTGCCGTGCCAGCAATATTAAACCTTCGTTTCCAGAGATCACTTTTTGTTCCACCATTTAAATAAATTTTCTTCCTTTTCTTTTCTCACTATGCGTATTGTCTTTTACACCTGGCGCCCACCATAGCTATATGAATAAACATAAATTTGTTGCTCAATCTTGTGCCGATCAACAATGAATAGAATATTAGGGCGGCAATGAGGGTCATGGTGATACGGTAATATGACACAAGATTTTCAGTTTCGATCGACATAAATGATTGACATTCCTGTCGTATTTGTGTGCACGATGTACTTATAATAATATTGTATTTGTATTAAAGATTTTAATATATCATATTTGTGTCATTAAAAATAATGTAGTCATGTTAAAATATTTTGACAGTAATAATTATTCATTTTTCTTCCTTTCTTAAAATGCAATCAATTTATGACCCGTTTAAGAATATTAATGATATAACTTGTCATATTTTGAACGAACCTCGTAATTTCTTTTGTTTTATAAGATAATTGTTTCTTTTTATTATTATACATGTCAAAACATGTGCCCTATTTTTTTGAGCATGTCAAATGGTTCAACATGATTACAAACATTTGATAAACGAGTGGTATTCAGATTTTAATTTTTTGACATTATTAATGAATGGATAATATCAATATAGATTCTTAAAAGGTCCAAAAAAACCTTCTCACTTTGCAACAATTTTATTCCAAATTTAAAACGACAAGAATGCAATACAAGGACACATATTGACACTGTAATATAACATCATCAAGTAGGACCTGGGGTGGTGATTAGAGATGGAGATGGAATTGTGATACCTGCAACTGTTCAACAAACTAAGTTTTATGGTGATGTAGCTCTGGTAGAAGCAGCATCTATTAATTTGGGCATTCAGATTGCAAAAATGTAGGGTTACTTCCTCTAATTATAGAAACCGATTGCCAAGACGTAGTTGATTTTGTTTTTACACATGAAGAGCAGCATAACTAAAACTTTTGGATCTTTGCTGATATTGTCATGCTCAACATATTTCAAGAGATTATAATGCAAATTGCTCATGCTCTAGCTAAAATAACTTTACCTAGTGGAGATGCTTGTATATGGAATGGTTCATTTTGTTCTCAAACTACGCTTGTATTTCCAACTTGATTTAATGAAAGTAAATCTTTCTATAAAAAAAAATTAAAAAAAAAACCTGTTTCTTAAAATTAAAAAAAAAAAGGCCGGATTGGCGGATACAAGTGGCATAAAAATAATTAAAATTCGTATGGCAAAAGGACAGATGAAACAAAACCTGCAAGGCTCAATCGTACCTTTGGAGTACGTAGCAATCTAACCATGCATATTTTTCTTGGATAACTGAACTACTTTGAGAACTGTTTAATTTATCAGAGAAAAGGTAAGGTTTCTTTTGCTAGGTAAGGTTTCTTTTGCTTTTGGCCATATACATGTATTTACCTAGGGTTTGTAAATTACAGAAAACTGACAATGATCATTTAATGAGATTCTGATAAGTCACTTTGCAGCTGCTGATACAAAGCTGACCTTCTGCTTATTACATAAATTCTACTGACCTCCACAATCACAAGCAACTCAGTAATTTCAGCAGCAACCTCCTTTAAAATCAATCACGCATAAACCAGTAGTGCATGTGCATGAGTTTCAATGGGAATCTTACTATTCTAGTGAAAGTTGAGGACGTCTCGATTCTATTATCCTTCTTATACAAAAAGAAAAACTAAGTTGAGCTAGCTCATACTCATCGACGGAAAAGCATCGAAAGGATACAAAAACAAAGCCTTGTGCATCGGTTATCTGGTTGGCCATTTAGTGAAAAACCATTTACTATTCAATGAGGTTCACTTAAAGCTTTGCTCGATTGTTTCAACTAGCTAGATAGCTAGCTGCATAAAAATAAAATATTAAGTTTGTAGGTTAAATCAGTGACGCTAAATGCCGAATATTTGTTTATTTTATGAATGATTTATTAGCGTTTTGATGCTTCAAATTAAAACTGTGTGTACAACTGCAGCTCTTTATAGTGGAAATGATCAATAATTGCTGGAAAAGCAAAAACTTGTTTTGAAGCCTCATGAAAACTCATACTCACTTCATATTGCTCAAGGAATAATAATGGGATCGCAAAAATCAAATAAAATTTCTGAAAAAGAAGAATGCATTTCTAAAGATTAACAGAAAGAAACGATATACTTTTTAGTAATTAAAGAAACAGAAAACAATAGAATAGAATCAGTACGAGAGAGAAAGTCTCCAAATTAATCTCAAGTGATGGCCAACGTGCCTTCCACTACAATGCCACTGGAAAATTTTAGTATATATGTACATTTTATTTGTATAATAGTTTCATTGAAGCTTAGAGGACAGATCCAGATATGCACAATTGTACATCTACCTACTCCCACTGGCTTGGCAGCAAATTGAATATAAATTTAATATCTATTGAAAATCGATCCTTACTCCAATAACTTAATTAGGAAATTATGGCCTAGGAATTAATTAAGGGTAATTAATTAATTGTTGCTAATTATCTGATCGTTGTCTTTTTATTTCTAAGGGAAGAAAACCCAGAGAGACACCCATTGATTTCTTGTCAACCTAAATAGAAAAAAAAAAAATCGACAATATTTTTGGATTTCAAATTATCTTCAAACTGAGGAAAATGAAAATTTTAAACATAAGATGAAACAGAAAATATTACTCTACTGAGACATGATGACTAGGGAATTGGTAAAGAATTGAAGTAAAATAATTAAGCAATGATGAAAAAACCTTGAACATGTTATAGTAAAGTTTCTAGCAGAACATACATTTCATCATTACACCAATCTAGCTACTTGTGATGATTGATTAATAATAATTTTAATTTCTCCATGAACATATATGTATAAGCTTAAAGATTTGTAAGAAAAACAAATAGATTAAAGAAAAGGAAAAATAGACTTGCCTTGGAATCCTGAAACCCGAAGAACAGCACTCAAATAATGGAAGCAGTAATTAAGGGGAATGAAGCCTGGTCCGAGAACACACACACACATATATATATATACATACACACACACACCTGAATCAAAGTTATAATTAATTGATGGCCTTGAACCAGACAACAGTCCCCTCAAAAGAACAGCTTCCCAGATCTTCTTTGGTTTTGGCTTTGAGAAAGCTAGCTCATGATCGAGAAGAAGCTTGGAGAATGGAGATGGAGTCAGTTTTTTATTTTGTTTTTGTTTTTGCTTTTGTTTTAGGTCTGACTCACTGGGATCAGCTCTGTTATTTTGTCTGCTCATATACGCAATTTTTTTTATTAGTTTATAAGAGGAACACAACAAGTTCACTAAGAAAAAAAAAATCAATTTGTGTTTATGCGTTATAAATTGGTGGTCTCCACAGATTTATAAGCAACATTATTTTCCCTTTAGAAACTGTAAAGCATATTGGATGCTTTGCTTGTGAGATATTTGCTATACCGTGTTGTTTATGGGCTTCGGGCATTTCTTTCTTTGTTCTTTTCGGCGTAGGGACAGCCAATGGGCTGGGCTTGGCCACGGTCCCGCCTCAGCTTTTGCTTGATCGGAGGACCGACTCGGGGAAACATGAGTGGTGATAAATATCTAACCAACCCTTATTATAGCCTCTATGTTAACAACTATTTTATCTTTATATAAAATGACTTTAAAAGATAAATAACTAATAATTTCTACTAAAGTAATTAAGCTAATCTAATTTCTTATGCCACAATCGTATAGAGACTCACAGCGATTACTTTTGTTCTCAGCTGGATATGCAACAGCATTTTCCATCTTGATTCCAAATCTATATTCGTTTTGTAAATGCACTGCAACACCAGAATACTCTCCAAGCAAATATCACTGTGCAATTGCAAACACTTTCTAAAGCAATGTCACTGGTCCATTAACAGATAAACTTCAATACAAGATCGGGATGCATATAAAAGTAAATCAAGAATCCTCTTTTTTTGTAACAATCATAATAAAAAATCTCTATCTTTACGACGTCCACCCCCTTGGCTAAATTCTTTTGTTCCTTTACTCAACCTTAACTTGATGGGCTTAGGCCGACTCAGCATGGTTTATTGTCGAATTCTTGATGCAGTGATCAAATCTTTTTGGGGCAGCGATGGATAAACTCTTTAAAAGTAAAGAGAGAATGTAGTGATTATGACGATTTTTTTTTTTAGATTTTATAAGTTCGATTTAGTGGGTGGGTACATGGAAAAGATGAAAATTATAATAAGAGTAAATTAAGAATTAGAAAGGGTATGTTGGGAGATAAAAATTAATTTAAAATTTTTAATAGAATTAAATCAATTAATTAAGAAGCAGTGGCTTATAAAAAATGTAATAAAAGATTATATATCACCACTCCACAACTCCCAAGAAAAGTTTGGGCCGATGGGGCTTCAGATTTGTCTAAGCCTTTTAAGAGTAAAATATATATATATATATATATCCTTTTGTTTTTGTGAATCTAACTGTGGAGTGTACAAATCATAAGACAGATAATATGAATGATAAGAAGCCAGAGAAACATAACAATAAATACTAACTAGCCAAAGATAAGGGAAGATAATTAAGTATCAATATTCAAGTGTTTTTTTTATTTCAATTCTCAATTTTTAATAATGGTGCTATTTACCGATTAGTAATTAGAATGAATTAAAATAAAAATAGATTGAAATAAAAATTAAAATAAGTTATACTTTAATTTATGTGTTTATTTTATTTTTAAATTAAAATAAATTATTTTAAAATTACTAGAATGCCCTTACTCAAGTGTCGGCTTTATTATTAAAAAATTTGTATTATTATTAAAAAAAGATGATGAATTAATGCCAAAATAGAGAACCCAAGTGACACTAACCGAAAAAAGAAGAAAAAAGGGGGAAATTTTCTATATTTCCAAGCTAATGTATAAGTTCAAATTGCAGTATATATTAATTTAGACGAAGAGCAGGCAGCAATATATTCCCAAGCTAATTATGTTGCAGTATATATTTCCAACCACAACCGGAAACAAACGAACTATCAACAATTGAATAAGATCAGGCAGCGGCTAACTGTTGCTGGTAAGATCGGCGGGCCGTATGGGACGGCAGCGAAGACCGGTGTCCGAAGCTTGCGCCATCTGCTGGTGTTGTCGGTGGCGCAAGGAGGCTGTTGGTTTCGCGTTAGGGATTTGGCTAGTTCTGAGTGAATTTTTGTTTATATATTTCTTTTATTTTTAATGGCGGACAGATTTAGAATTATGGAAATTAGGTGGGGTATTTTTGTCAGTACAGGGAATAAGAATCAGACAACCATCCCTGATTTTCGATCTCAAATTAGTATTAGAGCCCATAAGTTAATTCTCTCATGCCCTTTCTTATTTAAATGAGTAAATATACTATTTATTTTCATTTTAATTATTGATTAATAAACACATAGCACAACTTCAAAGGTGTGGAAAAACATATGCTCAATACTATTCTTTAGATTTCTATTACCTAATGATAATTATACTTAATCTTTGCCTAGAAATAAAATTATGGACTAAAAACCCTTAGTAATTTGAGTGCTATCAAAAGGTATAATAATAAAATGTGTGTGTAACCATTTCTAAAACTACCGTAATCTATATGATCATTTAAACCTTACTGGTTAAAACAAAATATTCAAAAGAAGTGAAGTACCTAAAATATCTTGAATTTCTCAGAGGCAATGACTTTGGATTCTATTGTGTAATAAAATTTTGGAAATCTAAATAAACAAAATACTAAAAAAAAGCAAAAATGCTAAATTTGATTTTTCCGAACACAAGATTAAAAAAATTTAGGGTAGTTATATTCTCACCCCACACTTTTTGTTAACTCAACCCACTTTTAGAAAATAATTATAAAAGTTGACATACTTTTTTTAAAATTTTAGAGAATTAATTCATTAAATCTATCTTAATTTGTTTTTCTATGACTTAGATTTTTTTTCCATATTTACCTACTAAAATTTATTTTAGTCTAAGTTTAAATCGATTATTTTACTCTTATAAGGTAAAAGTACCAAAAAATTACTTTAACCTAACTACCTTTTTATTTTTTATACAAACTTCATCATTTCCTAATGATGTGTTAATATTACTTTATTAATATGATTATTAATTTTTATTAAACTATCATAATTTCTTTATTATATAACACTCATGTACATTATCATATTGTTAATGTATATAATTTACATGTGTGGTATTGAAAATTTTTAGATTTCATTTAAAAATATTAAATCATATGTCACAAAATTAAATACCTAAGCAATCAGATAAAAGAACACGCATTTGTTGGATCAATTTTTTTCATTTTACATCATAAGAGTAAGATAATCAAATAAAACTTATGTTAAGGCAAATTGAATGGTCAAAGATGATCAAAGAAACCTAAGTAAGAAAACAGTTCAAGAACTTAATTGATTAATCATAAAATTTTTATTATTAATTTGTATTTATCAAGAGTAATGTGAACTTATTGTAAAGATTATTTAGAAGTGGTTGGATTTACACAAATAGTAGAATGAAAATGTTCCCACCCAAAAACTTATTAAAATTGTTAGAAAATAACTTCTAACTGTGTTTTGGGATGAAATATAATTGGTGAAATATCATAATTTTCGTAATTACACAGTCAATAAATTTTGTTCGCAAGACTCGAAACTGTATATTACCCTACTTATTATACTTTATAGTTATTAGGATAATTTCCACTTATAAGACAGTCAATTGTGGATATACATGAGAGACAACCTAGATATACAGGAATGATTACTACATGAAACATAACTCGAAGAGAAAATCAATGAACACGTAAACTTGAAATTGAAGTATCACCGTGAATAAGTTGTAACAATGATTAGAAGACCACCCAACTCATTTAAAATATGCAGTGCGCGTAACTTTCGCCCACAAACTCATCATCATCGTTGAAAGTCGACCACTTTGTTCCAAAATAGTTGCCACCAAACACTTGACTTGTCCTCTCGAAAGCACCAAAACTAAAAGAGCCGTGACCAAAGAATATATTAATTGTATTCACTCACGCAAGAAAGTTGGACTTCTTCTGGTAATTATTTACATTGCTAAAATGGAAAGAAATTAAATCATGGCCGTGCAGAGACAAATTATGGAGTCATTTTCAATCAGTATTTCTTTTTTGAAAGGATGCATACGCAGTTACTCCTTGACACGCAGTCTTCTAAGAAGATAAGGCATGTCCCAGTTCCATTAAAGGAAAGGACTTGGATATTTTGGTCTGGTGACCCAACTGCTCTTTTTAGATGAAACTGTTAAAAAGAAACCACGTGGTATTATGACTATGTACATCAAACCCAGACATATTTCATGCCACACAAGATTACGATTAAAAGAGAGGGAAAACAAAAAACAAAAACCAAAAAAAAGCGCTAAAGGCACATAGAAAAGAAGCGCTAAAGACACCATCTAACTGTAGTGGAGCTGCCACTTGCACTTGTGATTCGGTGGTGAATTATTACTTTTAAAATTAAGTAGATTATGAAGATAATGGTTCGAGTTTTTACATACTCAAATTTTTTTAATTAATTATAATTATGTAGAGATTACTTATAATATCTTTCTTTCTTGTGAAATGCGAGTGGAGTAGAGACATTCCTCTTTTATGAGGGATATTTGGCTGGACATGTACTTCATATAATAAAAATGTAATAATATAAGTCCCAGGTATATATTTGATTATAAATATGAGTGCAATAATATGTTGTCATTTGTAAATATCTTTGTGTAATATAGTAACCTAATGCTTAATCAGTTTCAAAAAAAAAAATTGTAGTGGAGCTCTGCCTGTTGATAAATATGACTGACGGCAAAGGTGCATAGCTCGGAATTATTTCTAGAAAGGGCTAAATAAACCAAACATTGTTTTATAAAAACTATATTGGTTTTAAATTGTTTTTAGGACTGAGCTACGGTGCAAGGGGTGGTGTGGTCTTTTTTGACTGCACCCCCTAATCTCTTCTATATTTAGAGTTTATTAAAATAATATATTTTTCCTCCTTCTTCAACCCCTCACCTCTAAATTCTTCCCGATTTTTTCCATTTTCAATTAAACCTATAATTAATCAATTGCAATCAATAAGAGAAACTTGACATTCTCATTAAAGCTACTTCATTGTTGCCTTAAAATTCATTTGCTCTATATCACATAAGCAATAATGAATTGAACTTTTTATATAAAAGAAAATCACATAGATATATTTTTGTACACATAATATATTCATCATACAATGAAATTCAGGTGTAAGTAAATTGAATTTTTTTTTTATGTTTTATTATGTGTCTTCTTCCCCGCTTCTCCTCCACGTGTCTCTCTGCTTTCTCCTGAAATAATCTAACTCTAGGGCTTTTCTAATAATTGGATTATTATTATTATTATTATTATTATTATTATTATTATTATTATTATTATTATTAGGGAAAAGGACATTCAACCCCCCAACGTTTAGGAAAATGGACAAAAAACCCCTGAACGTTTTAAAAAGGACTTATAACCCCCTTTCCGTTAACAAACACCGTTTGTTTTAACAGTAAATTTATTTTTAATTTTTAATTAATATTATACCCTTATAATAAAAAAATTAATATATTAATTTGAGATA
>NW_006262339.1:13046194-13047610 GCF_000493195.1 Citrus x clementina | reverse complement strand
GAGTTTTTTGTCCCTTTTCCTAAACGTTGGGGGGTTGAATGTCCTTTTCCCTTATTATTATTATTGTATCAGTAAAAAGAATATTTTAGCAAATGATAAAAAATGAGAGCTTTAACAAAATTTCAAAATATGTCTTAGTTTTCATTGTCTTTGATGCATTGGCATGTTTGATCTCTTGATTATAACTTGTGAAACTGGGTACTATAACACAATGATGATGATTAGTGATTTGTGTTGAGAGAATTTGGGAAAAAATGATATTGGCACAAAATTTTGTAAACTTTAACTTTTTAAAATTTCAACAAATATCAGGGAATGTATTGTTAATAAACAAACAAACACATCCCTGCCCTTGAAACTACTTTTGTGTTAGATCTAAGGTGGCAGCACAAAAAGATAAAAAGAGGGGTATGGTGTACATGTACCCGTTGTACCATAGCTAGATCCTTGTTTTTATTCATTGACTCCAAATTAAAGCATTCTTTTCGAGTTCAATGGATCAGCAAAATATGCTGTTCGTTGTTTGGATTCTTAAGTTTAGTTAGAAGAATTTTGACTACATTTATATTGTTATCTTTAAGACTTGTGGTCCTGATTCTAATGAATATTTCTCTTTCAAAAAACAAAAATTAACTAAAAATCTGATACATGCTAATCATACAAAAATCTAAAGAAAAGTTAATTTCTAAAATTAATTTTGCATATTAAAATTTTGAAATTTCGAATACTTAGTATATTAAAGAAAATATACACTGACTAAATTTAAAAAAAAATAGCCTTTTTTTTTAAAAAAAAAACATATTTAGATGATTCGAGAAATTCTACCGACTAAACAATAATCTTTAATTTGCCCTATTTGTACTCAAATTCAGTGCATAATTTATAATTAAAAAAAATTAATTAGAGATATTTCAAAACCATATTGTGTCATAGAAAGTTTGGAGCGTTAAAAAGTTTTGAGTAATTGTGAAACATTACCTAATTCTTGGTCTTGGATGGATAAGTAGTCATAATAGCAATTCCAAGATAAGGTTCTCTTTATACTCAGAAATACTGAGTCAGTGTATAACACATAGTTTTCATAAGGGCCATCTAAATACAACTCATCGGGGCAACACGAATTAAAATGGAACTAATTAACGGTTTCCTGGCTCAATTAATTAATTAAGATGTCAACAACTGGCCGCCCCAAGGACTTGAAAACTGGCCTTATCCAAGGTAAAGATTTTTTTTTTTTTAATTTTCTGAAACTACATCCAAACTCCAAGAGGTATATTTGGCATGTTAGAATTGACACTTGTACAAAAATTTCAAAATTCACCAACCATTATACGGAAGTTCCTCTATGTATCCACTGTACTACCAGCTTCCATATACATATTCAAGTGAGAAGTCTTTGTCAACGCCGGAGTAACA
>NW_006262339.1:13013049-13045859 GCF_000493195.1 Citrus x clementina | reverse complement strand
TCTACTATTTTATTACTTATTTTATACTAAAAAAACTAGTTATAAGTGACACTAAATACAACTTAGAAAAGGTCTTCTATTGATATGATCACATCAATTTATCAATTTTTTTGTATATAATTTCAACTCTATTACCACAAAATTGTGTGGTAAGATTGCATGTGGGTGCAAGTATTAATTAATAGCTACAGTTAAATTACTTGTTGTAATAAATGTTAGTGGAAGGAGGATTGTTGGATTTAATCCAATGACTAGAAATGTAATGAACAGTAAAAGAGAAGTTATAAAATATGATGATAAATTGATGGTTAACTTATCAATTTCTTTAATGTATGTAACATGTAATGTAAACGCAAAGTAATTAATTATATTAATTACATACATAAAGATATAAAGGATGTACAGAAATTGTATTGCTACATACACTTACTTTAGTAGCTATGAGTTCATCTAACATCTTTAGTACATGGATCTTCATGTCCTTGCCAAGGCAGTGTGTACTATTTGTCTCCTTTGATGACTTTCCCTGATCTCTTCTGTCCTTTGCTTGTGTTGATGATCCTTGATGCTGAAATATCAACTGCCCCCTCTGAGATATTTGGGCATGCGATTCTCTGTGTTAGCCATGTGTTGCTTAAGACATGAGCTGGTCCTTCGTCAAACTTCTTGAAACTATCTAGCAACTTTAACTTTCTCGAAAGCACCCTAAACTATATGAAAGTTACAATGAGTAAAATTTCAAAACATTAATAATTTTAGGACCACAAAAAATCTATTAATTTATTTAATATTAATATATCGATAAATTAATAATTATTAATTTATAAAATAATATCACATTCATGATAAAAAAAATTTATATAGTATAGATATATAATAATTAGATAATGTTATGATTTTGTGAAGTTGTATAATAAAAGATTATGATTTAATTTTGATTGAGTGAATCAGTTATTTGATAATTCTTTAACTGGATTACGATTATATGGTAACTCATGAAAGAAAATTTTTTAAGGACAATATAATTTCTTTCTTATTTCTTTTAACATAATAAATAAAGTACAACAATGACTTTTCATATAAAAGATGTAAAGAAAACAACAATGACTGATGAAACGTACAAAAAATTATGCTAGTACAATTTAAAAAATCATAGGCGTATTATGTGTATTTAGTTTTAAATTATTCAATTATTAATTTATGTATTAATTAGGTCCTATAGAAAAATAAGATTTCTTTTTGAAAATTTATTGTCTAATAAATTTATCGAATCATTAATTTATCACGTTGACCCTAAGTTGGGACTCACAAATACTATTATTTAATTGAGATTATTATCAAGTATTAATTTAATGATGTTCTACTATATTGCTAAGACTTTTAGTCATCTTAGACCAAGTGAATATAAGAAATAGATAAGTATTATGATTAAAAAAAAAGAAAATCGTATAGTAAAAGAAAGGTGCCCATTCATTTACATTATACATATTTCTATGCTAAGTGATAATTAATTTAATATTATTTCATAAAATAAAATAACAAAAGTAATCGAAGTAATTCAAGGTGTTGGTGTCAAAATTTGAATGAAATGTATATAAAAGAGTATTTTAGCTAAAAAGTCCCTAATAAGTCTACAAAGTGAGTTAAAGGCTGGAGATGTTATGGGAAAAATAAAATGAGAAGGCCGTTGTAAGCCACTTTAATATTTGAAAAAGTTAGAAGAAGTCTGTTATTTGGTGCCCAAGTGTCATCACATATTATTTGGGGACCATAGCAACAATGAAAGGGCCTCCATCAAAATTAATACAGATAAACGTGGGACAAACTCCACAGAGATGCGTCCAAATCCCTCCAAAATCCCTCGGAAACGGTCACACACTAGAACAAAAAAAAAAAAGGCAGCCAAAAGAGATGCCAATTGCTCAAAAGCTCAATTGGCTCATTCAAAATCAATCAGTTAGAGGACAATACCTACTGTCACCAAAGTTAGTTCCTTGAATAGGGGTGGGTGTTCGGTTTGGATGAACCAAACCTAAATTTTTATTCAGTTTTCGGTTCGGTTGAGGTTAATCCTAAAATTCGAACGAATTAAACTTTCAAAATCAATTGGATTAAACGCTTACATTCGAAGTAAAGGAAAAAACGGCACAAACAGTCAAAACCAAACACCCAAACTCGATCCCCAAATTTCCAATTTCCTAAAGCCAAAAAAGAAAAAAAAAACACGTAATAGCCATAGCCTAACTTAGTAACTCATCTGTGCTCGGTTCCTCCTCTCCCAAAACTAAAGCCGCCGGCTATCACCATGCTGCTCTACCTCGACATAATAGTACATGCAACCACAATAAAGCCACCAACGGCCAACAGCCTCAGAAGTCACCACGATAGCATCATTTCTCCTCTATGAAATCAGCCTACAACTTCAGCTCGACATTAGCAGTTATCACTATAGCATATCCTCATCTCTCCTCTCTCAAATCATTCCACAACTTTAACTCCCCATCGTAGCTCACCATTAGCTCTTCAGGGTAAATTTAGTGATAAATCTTTCCTCGATCTTTTCTCATTTGATGATATATTAATCATGCTTGAATTGGCTATAATAAATACTTTCACCATATGAAAAAAATGATAACTTATCTGTTGTCTACTATATTATCACCGATCGAGTTCAAATGTTCGAATTTTTAAAAGAAAAAAGAATATGTAAAAATAGAGCCGATCTAAATCTTTAAATATTTTGTCATATTTGAATTAGGCTTATAGTTTGCTACAATAGTTGGTTGAAAAAGAATAAATTATATGATCAATGTTGCTATGGTGTTTTAAAAAGTAACATTTGGGGGTGGAAATCCTTCTGAAGTGTTGACTAGGGTTGTTCAGAATCCAATCCGATCCGCTCAATCCGTCTGATCCGTAGAAATACAATCCATAAAAATTCGATCCGTGGATTAGTGGATTGGATTGGATTGAAAATTTGAAAATTCGCAGTTCGTGGATTGAATATAGATTTAATTCTATAAATCCGTAAAAATCGCAAATCCGCAAAAAAATAAAAAAAGATTTATTTAATAAAAAAATTAAACTTATAAGTATGACATTATACTTACTAATAAATAAATAAGTTAAAATATAGTTACATTAACACCATATTATATCTTATCCCATAATAATATAAAATAAAAATAATTAAATAAAAAAAATATAGCTTCCTAAGCAGTTAACTTTCATGTATTGATCTAAACAAATGAGATTTTTTTCTTTTTGGTGTGTAATATTTTGAAATCTTGAATGTATTTTCTAGCTTTATTTAAACAATTAATTTATTTAAATTTTATTTAATTTTGAATTTGATCGGTAGTAAAATTATTTTTATATTTTTATTTTTATTTAGTTAGTTAGTGGATAGGACATAATTCAAAATTTTTAGCCCACAAACCAATCTTTAAAATGGTGGATTGGATATGGATTGGGTCAAATCTGCATTCGATCCGCAGACGTATGGATTAGATTTGGATTGAATTTCACCAATCTGTAGATTAGATTGGATTAAAAATTTATAATCCGCAAAATCATAGATTGGATATGAATTGATGTCCAATCTGTAAAATCCGATCCGGGAACATCCATATTATAGACCCCCCTCATTTTTTTTTCATACGGGTACGTTGCTAAACTGTGCAGCTCAATAGAGTTAGTGTGGACACATTATTAAACTGCACATTTTTATAGTACATTGAAAAATAACTTTATTAAACTACGCCGCTTAACAATTTGTCTGCATTAAAAAGAATAAGGGTGCTCACTCCTAATATATATATATATATATGTATGTATGTATGTATGTATGTATGTACGTACGTATGTATATATGTATGTATGTATGTATGTATGTATGTATGGGAACTTCTGACAAAGCCATTG
Source organism: Citrus x clementina (assembly GCF_000493195.1). Lineage (NCBI taxonomy): Eukaryota > Viridiplantae > Streptophyta > Magnoliopsida > Sapindales > Rutaceae > Citrus > Citrus x clementina. Next base: position 13,041,935 of record NW_006262339.1, on the reverse strand, counting down.
CAGAGATTCTTATTGCGGGTTTTACAGGTCAACTTAAAGGTTGGTGGGATCACCTTCTCACCAAGCAGCATCCTCTGCAGACTGATCTGTATCAGATCTGCTTTAAAACTGCTACGTTCCTCTGAGGCAACGAGACCAGATCTCAATCCTCAGTTGTAAATCAGACTTCCTAGAAATCTTTGCAATTGAGTTTTATCAAGGATTTAAATGTGTTAAACCAAGCTTGTTGGTAATCCCAGTAGGAGAAAACCAAACAGTGTGGTAAACGCATTTATGTATGTATGTATGTATGTTTGTATGTATGCATTTATTTTGATGATTAGGTTTAGTCATTGCTTTAGATTGTACACGTCTAATGTAATTATTGACGCTTGTTTGGTAGAGGTTAATTGTTGTTTAATGGGCTAATTTTCTGTTCTTTTTGCAGAACTAACTAATTTACTTCATCTTTTTCTATTTATCAATATAGAAATGGACATGGTTTTATTTTATTTAATAATTTATATTTTTTCTTATTTAACTTGGATTAACTTCATGTTAAATATTTTAAATTTGGAGTTTTAGTAACCCGAATAATTTATTATTCACTATTTTATTTGTTCATTTTTTACAATACTTGCTCCGACCTAAATTAATAATCCAAACCATTTTTTTAAAAAAATTGTATTGCAACCCAAAGCTAACAATCCGAAATTGAACCGAATTATGAATCGAACCAAATTTGAATTTGAGCCAAATCGAGTAGAAATAATTTTCCATCCATTTGGGTTGAATTTTTAAATCCGAATGGATAGTAAACTGAACAAAAAAAATGAACCGAAAATCAAAATACTCACCCCTACTCTTGACTCAAAAAAGGAGACATTCATAAATGTGTCAACCTCAGAGTGGTTAAAGGATTCAAGTTAAATAATTAAATTACTTAAAGGTCCATACCTAAAGAGGAGAACTACTTATTATAGCTCATCATTTGTCCAAAAAGGACCAAAGACACCTTCAAGAGCACTCCATTACAAAAGTTTTAGTGCATCTCATCACAAAGGAGGTCTTTCTTCACTTTTTCTTTTTTCTTCATATTTATATTTGAGGTTTCGTAGAAACCATCAACCTTTTCTTCACTATGTATTGATTTGACCTTTGTAGTGCCATTGCCAAGAACTACCAATGGGCACCTCTAGTAGTTGTTTTCCTCTTTTTCATGTTCTATATAGGTCTTTCCCCTCGAATTCTTCCCAAATATCCATAAAGATCATCCCCAACAACAAGTCCTTAAATGTTTTGAGCAAGATACTGGTTTGATTAGAATTTTATCAAACAAAAGGTTAAATAAGAAATTCAACTATAGAAGGGAAGAAAACCTTCAAAGAAAGTGCTTGCATATACATATCAATTATCAAAGTGTGTGTATTTACCTTTATCTTTCTCAATTACTTGTTATGTCAGGTATACAATGATAAAATTCAATAAAATCATGTCTCCAGATCTTTTTTTTTTTTCGTTTTTAATTCTACTTGTTAGAAAAATAGCATAAAGTGGCTATTTTGAGATCAATTTTAAAGCAAGATAAATATTGGAAAAATATACATGTATGGATGATTCGAAATCTCCTCTGTGACATCTTTGCAACAAATCGTAGAATGCTCAAGTTGGTACTTGGGTGAATGAGAAATTGAATCTCAAAGAGTACCCACTGGTGTAAAAAATGAAGAAAAGTTTCACACAAGATTTTTAACTAAATAATGTCTCCCCATGAAACCTATATATTGGCTTCCATGTTCAATTGCCAAACACACCAAAATCCAAGTGATTTTCTTCTCCTCTCTCTTAAGCAAATATTCTCTCTAACTTTAAGCTTCAGTGTGATAGAATTCAAACATTTGTTTGGAATTTGTTGAAATAGTGAAGCTGTGCTACCAACACTATTCGAATCCATTGTATCCTGCGAGATAGATGACAATATTATTCAAGCACCATTATAAATGTGGTGAATTTTTTTTAAATACACTTTATTTTTAAAAGCCTCGAGTTATTATTATTATTATTATTAAAAACTCGTGATAAGTGACCAGTGTGTAAGATGCTTATTAGCAACCTTAAGTGCACTAGAAAGTTCATGTCACCAACGCTATATACATTGCCTAAGGGGTTTGTGTTTTAAGCAGGACTATTGTAACCCTCTCTAGTCTTCCCTGAGAATTTAACTAATATATTTTAACGTACAAAATGGGTGGTCTTATATCACTTGCTAATTAATAATAATATAACTAAAATACTTCCATAGCACAACTAGATATGAGTAGAGGCGAACCTATAAATTTTTTATCACCCTAGGCTAATTTATAAATTATTTGTCAATATTTATATAAATATAAGCGCATATAAAGAAGTGAAAAACTCATATCAAATAAAACAACATCAAAACTATTAGTATAATATATATTTAATGAAAGATTGGCAACAATAAATAAGCTTATAACATAAATTATTAAAATTGTAGCATCAAAAAATATTATTTTTGAAATCCTTTTTAATTTTGTTGATTGAGAATGTGAATCTTTGAATAATTTGATGATATAATGGAAACAAAATGAGCAAGTATGACTTTGAAGAAAATGAACCATGACATCGTAAAAATGTTAATTGTAGCTTTTTTTTTTAACCTTTTACAGTAAAACCTCTCTATAGTAGTTATAATATTAGGACCAAACTAATTTAATCACTATAAGCAGGCTATAACTCAATAGAGGTATAGTTACAAAATTATTATTTTAACTTAATCATCCTTAGTTCAAGTGATGTTAAGGTAAATATGCACTATACTAATAATTAAGTAATAGAGTATTCCAAAACCAATATATAGACATTGATAAAAGAAATAGATACAAGTTTAAGAAATTAATACATGTATTATATAGTGTTGAGAATATGTAAAGTCATCTTAAAAGTCTAAATATTTGCATTCTCTTTAATATTTTTCCTTCATAGAAAATCTATAAGTACTGTCTAAGGATTTTTAGTAACAACTCTAAATAAATCATTGTTCCAAATAATTTTTAAAAATTATATTTATTTTATTCTAAACCTTTAATTTAGTATAGCACAAATATTTTTTATAACATACAAATAACTATTGGTTTATTACTAAGTGGAGGTCAAGTTTTTTTAGAGAGAAATTATAACTTATCACAATGTGAAATTTATTCTTATTTATAACTCACCCAAATTATGACTAGAATTTTTTATGATAATATGGACATTATCCTTATATAAAATGTCACTATACAGAGGTTCTACTATAATACTAGTGATGATGTTATAGTATATTAACATATTAACATAATGATGTAGGACAAGCCTAGATTTAATTTCTTTTTTTTTTAGTTTAATTAGGATTTATTTTCCTATTTAAGTCATACTCCTTTTCTTATAAGGAATCATAAGTTTTTTAGGAATATGATAATCCTAACTACTATAAATAGGCTTGTTATGTTTTGTTTGTAGATACAAGTTTTTCATTAATAATACTCAGTATTTCTCAATTGAGATATTTTCTCCTTTGTGAGAGCCCTCTTTCTTGAGTTTTCAAGAACATATGTTAGAACAAAATCTAGTATTGCTTCTGCTTGCATCAAGTGGTATCAGAGCATTTGTTTGTACCAGATAGAACTTTCTTGACCATCAACCACCCTCCATATACAAATCGTCCCTCCATCATCCATTAATTCTATAAAAAAAAAACAGCAAAACCAAAGCCATCTGCCCACAACCACCATACGCGGTTGCCGCCGCCACCATTCTTCTTCTTTTCCATTGATCTCTACCACCAGCCAACACCCACACGCTGCCGACCATATCCCAACCGTTAACATCACCAACTTGCCACCATATCCACTAGAAACACACCAAACGACCACTGAACTACTGAGACCTCCGCCGCTCGATTCATCGAAATCTGCCGTGACTTGACAACCACCACCACTACCAACCCATCCACCATCACCATCCTTTCTTTCTAGCCCATTCCCGCTGCCAATCATTAGCCCGATCATTGAAAACCAAAAACAAACTCCAACCGCCACTTTAAATTAATTTTTCTAGTCAAATCATGACTTGAGTAGAACCACCACCACCAACACACTCGCCACCATAAAATCTTCCAGATTCACCTATCCTAGTCCAATTTTTCAATCACCATCACCGATAACACAAACTTTTGCTTATTTATAATTTTACTCCATTATTGTTCTCTAATTACAATATTTTCTATAGTTTCCTTTTCTTTTAAAAAACCCAAAACAAAAAACCTAAAAAAGGACCCAATTAAAAAAAATAATGGTTTCTAAAGAAAGTATTACTTCATTTGAAGACAAAATTATAAGGGGGATAAAGTGACTTGAACAATTACAAGCCTGTTCAGTCGATGCATGGCGAAACAATGAAAGCCTTACAATCAATACAAACCCATATTACGACGATGAAAGAATCATTTCTTGGAGTGAGGCAAGAATTAAAAGAAATTAAACTTGCCCAAAAAAGTAATCAGGAAGCAAAGGGTATAGACATTGTTGATTCAAGAAATAATTTTAGTGAGCAAAAGAAAACCAACGAAATAAAAGAAATAGGTAGCTCTAGTAGGAATACAAAAGCAATTCCATCTTTTATTAAGTTCAGATGATTTAGATGAAGAAGAACTAGAAGATGAATAACGAGAAACACGTCAGAATGACTATCGTATTAAAATTGATCTCCCATCATTTAATGGACAACTAGGCATTGAAGACTTTCTTGATTGGTTATCAGCTATTGAATGGTTCTTTGAAACAATAGACTTTTCAGAATCAAAGAAGGTCAAGGTAGTAGCATATAAACTCAAAGGTGCTAGTGCGGTTTGGTGGACAATCTATAGACTTCTCGTGTGCTACAAGGGAAAAGAAATGTCAAAACATGGAATCACATGCATTACCTACTGGGGAACAATTTTTGGCTCTTGACTATGTACAAACCTTATTTCGTGAGTAAAAAAACTGTCGTCAAAGAACCAAAATGGTCGAAGAATGTGCTCTCGAATTTCAAAGGCTTATAGAACGAAATAACCTCCACGAGACAGAAGCGCAGATAGTTGGTTGATTCTTGGATGGTTTACGTCTTGAAATAGAAGATCAAGATGGGTTGCAACTAGTACATACATTGCAGAACGCAATTCGACTAGCCAAAAAGGTTGAAATGCAACTTGAAAAATAGAAAGCTCGTAGTCAACCACCCCACGCTCATTTTGGCAGGAACAAGAGCAGATGTACAAAATTAATAAGGAAAAAGCTCATATGGAAAACATTACAAGGCCAATACAAAATTGTAATGGGCAAAACATACGGCCAACAAATGACTCACTAAGTTGTAGTAATCCTTATACAATTCCACGAGGCAATAAATGTTTTTGTTGTTCAAAACTAGGCCATACATCAAATCAATACCCAGAATAAAGACGCCAAAAAGTCAATTTGGCAACTCATGCAGAGGAAAATAAATAGCCTAAGGATAAACCATATGAAGACAATGATGACATAGAAGAGGAGGAAGAGTAGACATCTCCAGATGCAGGAATATCACTAATAACACAACATTTTTTATACATACCAAAGAAAGAAGAAGACACTCAGAGACGTAGCATCTTTAAAACAAGATGCATAATCAATGAGAGGGTATGTGATCTGATTATCAACAGTGGTAATAGCGAGAATATAAATCCCAAGACCATAGTTGACAAGCTACAACTTAAAACTCACAAACATCCTTCTCCTTGTTGCATTGGATGGATAAAACATGTTGGAGAGACTAAAGTTACTGAACAATGCCACATTCCTTTTTTCCATCGGAAGATACAATGATAAAGTAACCTATGATGTTGTCGACATAAATGCTTGCCGTATACTACTAGGGAGACCCTGGCAGTTTGATCTTAATACAATACATCATGGGAATGATAACACATACAAGTTTTATAAAGACAACATGAAGATTATCCTTACTTCAATGAAGTCAAAAGTCAAGGGAACCTATCTTTTAGTACCAAAAGAAGTAGCTGAAACATAATCAGTGCCCGAACAAGTCTAATCACTATTCTCAGAATTTCAAGGCATCATGCCTAAAGAATTTCCTAACAAGTTACCTCCTATAAGGAATATTCAACATCAAATTGATCTTTTCCCTAGATCTAATCTACCCAACTTACATGTGACTCAAATTAAAAGAGAACTTTTAATGATTTATTCCTACAAGTCTACAGCTTTTAGAAGAGCCATATTCAAAAGCAAAAGGAAATTGAAGTTTTGGTATTTTCGAGTTTCAAGGAAAGTTGATGCGAAGTGCTACACATTTATATTGCAAGATCAATTACTCCTTCATTACAAGCTTCACCCTCTAGATGGTCTTTTGTTTTTAACAAAACTCGAGGACGAGTTTTTTTTCGAAAAGGAGGAGATTGATGTAGGACAATCCTAGTCATAGTAGGAGTATATATTTAATTTCCTTCTTTTTGAGTTTAATTAGGATTAATTTTCTTGTTTAAGTCATATTTCTTTTCTTATAAGGAATCATAATTTTATTAGAAATAGGATCATTATAACTAGTATAAATAGACTTATTATGCTTTGTTTCTAGATACTAGCTTTTCATTAATAATATTCAGTATTTTTTAATTGAGATATTTTTTCTTTTGTGAGAGCCTTCTTTCTTGAGTTTTCAAGAACGCACGATAGAATAAAATCTAGTATCACTTTCGCACTGTGTCACATAATATTCTTTCAATTAGAACATTTTTATAATAAATTAAAGCAGTAATAACATTTTAGCGTCCTAATGATTTGAATTTATTCAATAAACATATAATTTAACCACTATAAAATAAGTCACTAACTCCAATTTTAAAAAACAATTGCGGGCATATTTTGCAAAAAAAAAAAAAAAACTCAATTATTATATAATAACGAGTTGCACTTGCCTCCTTCACACTAAAATTGCGCCGTACCCTATCTAAATTTAAAGGTCGAGGAATTTCGGGAGGTTATTTTTTAAACGAGTCAGAGAATTTCAAATTTGGAGTATATATATACTTGTTACAATCTGCCTTAATTTTGATGACATATTATGTATGTATATATGTACGCAGGTACAGATAGGAGGCGGTAGTAGCGGTGTCAGGAGCCCAAAAAAAATTAATATAGCAGGAGTTGAGTTCAAATAGTAGTATAATTTAAAAAAATTTCGATAAAATAATAAGAACCAAAATTTTGAAACTTTTTTTGAAATATTTTCATTTTATCAATTTACAACTATTCCAAATGAGTTTTAAAATCATTGATTGCTAACCTTATTATCAACGCTATATATATATTTTTTAATCGTATACAAATAGACTATCATTGTCTAATTATAGCATCTTCAATAGCTAGCTTCAAAAACTTAAGCAAATCATTATCTAATATTCTAATTTTTCAGATGCCTTAAAGTTTAAACCCTTATATGATTCTTTTAGAGAGAAAAAAAAAAAGAGAGAGTAACGAACGTTAAAAGAAAGTATAGAAAGTTAAAAAAAAAAAAGCTTGATATTTTTGAAATTTTATGGAGAGACTTCTCTGAAAAATCAAGTCACTAATACATCAAATATGAAAATGATCTTAAAGGGTTTTAACTTGGATACTTGATTTCTCTCATAATTCGTAATTTCGTATGCAGAGTGGCTAGCTAAAATAAGAAGATGAAATGAAAGCCATTCATTTATTGCTAAAATATTTAATAAAGACTTAATGTTGGTTCTAATATTTACCAACTGGTCACTCATTTACAGTTAATAGTTTTACCCACTGTAATTTGCAACAACACCTAAGTCTCAAACATCTCCTGATCAGGTAATTATTAATTAATTTAATTACATAGAAGTTCTACTAGTTTGTAAAAGCAACCACCCACATAAAACTAAAAGCAGTGCTGTAAAAAGGCATCATTTCTGCTATTTATAGTTGCCGATAGAGCTCATCAAAAGAGAGCTCCAATCACAATTTCATAAAATCAAAATGATTGAGAGAAGAAAAGATGACTCTGCTGCTTCACCAGAAGCAAAAAGGAAGAAGAAGAGCAAAATGAAGAACAAGAGAAGGTTTAGTGATGAACAAATAAGGTTGCTGGAGTCCATATTCGAATCAGAGTCCACGAAGCTTGAACCAAGGAAGAAGATGCAAGTAGCAACGGAGCTAGGGTTGCAGCCTCGCCAGGTAGCTATATGGTTTCAGAACAAAAGAGCTAGATGGAAATCAAAACAGATTGAGCATGATTATGCTCAACTCAGAGCTAACTATGATAGTTTGGCATCTGGTTTTGAATCCTTGATCAAAGAGAAGGAGTCCCTGCTCTTAGAGGTAATAATAGCCTTTCCCGAAAGCAATTTCTCCGGTAACTAATTTCTAGGAACTTACTCGAGTGATTTTCATGCAGTTATTTTCTTTTGAACGGTCACCAAAGTTTAGTTAATCACACTATTCCTATTTTTTCCATAGTAATTTTTTAATTTCAACCAAAAGTTTTGTTTACCCCAAAAAAATTTTGATTTGTAGCCATCGATTTTTAATAATATATAAAAAAAAATTAAAAATTATACTTCATCATAAAAAATTATTTTAATTGGATTTGTTATATATCCAATATTTTATTTAAAAACAATTAGGAAAATCACATTGTTGTAAGCAAATTAAATTTTACTCCTGCTGGGAATAAAGTATGGCCACTCCAGTACCCGACTTTGAATCCTAGAGAACTACGTCCTTCCAGAAACTTACTGTAACTAATTGTTAATTTAATTTATTTTTCTTGATCCTGAAGCAGTTGCAAATGCTGAATGAACAGCTGGGAAAATCGGACGATGAAATTAATGGCGTCGGCAAGGACTTGAAAAGAAGTGATTGGAGCAGTTCAAACAGATTAAATAATAATGATAATAATGACAACAACAAAAGCGTCGATGATTTTATAGCGTCATCTGAAAAATGGTTCAACGAGGACTCAGGTGGCCTCTTAGACCCGTCCACAAGCAGCAGTCCACAGTCACACTGGTTAAACTTCTGGGTTTAAATTGATCTCGCACAGTAACTTGGAGAAGCTAATATACAAATTTATTTCTATCTATTTTGTATTCTATTGCAATATATCATGAGCTTGCTCTCACCATCGTATCTGTGTGTTTGTGTGTGTGTATATATACATATATATATAAAGGGTACAAGTACACGACACAACACAACTTACCGGCAAAATTCAAGGGGTCCTAAATCATAATATGTATTAACTGATTGCTTGAGATTCTCTAGTTTTTCACTCCTATAATTTCGTTTCTTCTTCTGCTTCTTCTTCTATATATGCTTCTCCAGTTATCAACGTATTGAATTTGGATCAAGTAATGCTGAGCTGAGCTGAGCTGTTCTCATCTTTTTCATAATATTTTACTATCCGTTACATTTATATTATTGTACAGTTAAAATTTAATTACCGGTACGTTCTTATATAATAACTATTGTGTGTTAGCTGTACGTGTATAAAATCTTTGGTATCCTAGTTTTCGGCTTCTTCATTTAACTTACTTTTCATGTTATTGAATGGTGTTGTGTAAAAATGGCAATAAAAGTAAGAGACCTTGTTGTAATGCAGTTCTCAATTATATTTGAAAGTCATAAGCCCCAATCTGAAATGAAATTTTATGTTCCCTCAATCTAATTGTAAAGTAAATTTTTATCAACTATAAGCAGCCGGCTTGCAACAAGCTGCCCACCAGCTAGTCTTTGTCCGATAAGTTTCAGCTTTCAGCATTGCTAGTCTTAAATTTATACCAATTAATTTCAGTTTCATGCAAATTATACTGATTATTTTCTTAGAGATTAATTTAGAACATATTTGAGGAAATAAAAAAGGGTAAAAAAATTATAATCTTATAAAAAGAAAAATAAAATTTGATGCATTTTTATTATAAAAACATACCAAGTTCTTGAATTTCTGTTTTTTTCTAATCACATAAGCCTTTCTCTACTTAATTATTTATGTTGATCATAATCCAATGGACAATGGATTAAAATTCATAATTTATGAAAGGGTTGAGATAATTTTAACTAAGTTTTGATATAAATTTATAGTCATTGATGTCACTAAATCCAATGACACAGATTACCGACTCACGTTTTGTGAATTGCATTCAAAGACATCAATTAATAAATAAATAACCTAAAACCATTATGCATTGAAGACAGTTTGGCCGAGTGGTCTAAGGCGCCAGATTTAGGCTCTGGTCCGAAAGGGCGTGGGTTCAAATCCCACAGCTGTCATGTAATTTTAATTTTCGTGGTGATATTGGATAATCGAATGCCAACCACACACACAAGTTAACCAGAACAGAAGCACTTGAAAGTTGAAACTGTCTCGGCCATCTTGGGATTTCAGAGCAGGAGCACTTGAAACTGTCTTGGCCATCTTGGGATACGATTTTTTTTTTTTTTAATAAGAAATTTAAGTACAAGTTAAAATGGCATTCTCAAGCTCAACGACACCCACGGTAGCCTATTTTAGCTGCTTCAACACTTTTAATGAAATCTCCTCTCCACTCTTCAAGCCTCCTAAACTCCCTCTCTTTTGGCCATGGGAAAAGGTACCGAATTTTTCTAATATCCTTCTTCTTTACTTGAACAAATAAAAATTGGTATAATTAGAAGGAAAAACAAATGTCTAATTAATGAGTTGAGATAATGGGCAGGTAAAGATGGGACCATTGAGTGCTTCCCCAATGGGTTTTGGCACCTGGGCATGGGGCAACCAGTTTCTTTGGGGATATCAAGAATCAATGGACTCTCAGCTTCAACAAACCTTTAACTTGGCCGTGGAGAATGGTATTAACCTCTTTGATACTGCTGATTCTTATGGGACTGGCAGGTTAAATGGAAAGAGTGAAAAGCTTCTTGGAAAATTTATCAGTGAAATTCCAGGTTAGTTTTTTGTTTAATGTTTTCATCTGGAGTTCAAATTTAATAATGAGTAGCTACTAATTGAATGCAATCATCCAAGTTTTGTAGTTGCTTTAATTTGGTTATATACATACCTCACTGCTCCCTGTTCATATATTGTTGTACTCCATAGTTCATGTACAAAATAAAAACACGTTCTTAAGACAATTTTGGCTTTAAACCGTTGCTTGAAGTTTGAACTATTATGTGCTCTTATTTGTTTGTTAAACCTTCTAGGGAAGTTAAGATTGGTTGCTGTTGGCATGCAGTTTGGTAAAACACACTCTTATGCCAAATTGCTTGACGTTAAAAGTAACACATATGCACCTTGCCCCGTCTTACCCGTGAATTAAAATCAATCCTTCACCTCTTCAATTGCAAGAGGCCAAGCCAAGCTGTCCTCTTAGGACTCCTCTGATGAGACTCCGACAACTGAGTGGTTGAAAATCAAGTGAGTGGCTGGTGAATTGAATGCAGTACGTCAAAGCTATGAAGATTATTCAATCAATTTTATGCACTTCAATGTTTTGAATCCATCGAATCACTAGAGCACCTGATTGACTTACAAGATAATCAGCTTAAGCTTATCATATGTGATTGATCATATTCTTTGTTTTCCTATGAGACCTTGCTTACAATCACCTATATGTGCAGACATTGATTAAGACTTTTATTTTGCCTACGACAAGGTTTCTGGTTATAGAGCTCACACATGGGGTGCATTCTCAGGGCAAAAGCAGGTACAAAATAATATTGTGATTGCTACAAAGTTTGCAGCATACCCTTGGCGTCTGACACCGGGGCAGTTTGTAAATGCATGCAGGTATTCCATCTGCCCTTTTCTGTTTCAGTGCATGCAATTGTACTATTGTGTAGTTTTTCTCTTTCGACTCATAAATTACTTAAAAAGAGTTGTTGCATAACCCCTATAGAGAAAAATGAATCTTTGACTTAGTTTATAATAGCTATTTCAATGGACTATAGAATCTGATGAAGAATCATTTTCCAGGGCCTCTCTTGCCCGTCTGCAGATTGAGCAAATTGGAATTGGGCAATTACATTGGTCTACTGCAAATTACGCTCCTCCACAAGAATTAGCTCTTTGGAATGGTTTAGTGGCAATGTACGAGAAGGTTACCAATTTTTACATTAAAATGTAGAGGCAAATAATTAGCAGACATCATTCTATTTTGATCACTGCACATTATGAGAATTGGCTCCAGAATTTTAGGCAGGAATTGAAGTTGAAACTATAGCATCTTAATGCCCCCGAAAGTATAGGTTTCATATTGTTGTCTTTGGTAAACACCTGAATCCATTACCTGTCCAGTTGCTATTAAAATAAAGTTACAGAATCGATATTAGAATTGTTAAAACTCATGGAAATTGTAACATGCAGGGTTTAGTCCGCGCAGTTGGGGTGAGCAACTATGGACCAAACCAGCTTGTGAAGATTCATGATTACCTCACAGCTAGAGGAGTCCCTCTGTGCTCGGCACAGGTATCAATTTATATAATCTCATTGATGTGGAGTCCATCCTAAGGATATTTGTTTTTCTCTAGCTCTTAAAGTACCTTTTAAGTACTTGTATTAGAATCTTTTTCTAATACAATAAATGGATTTTTATAAAATTGAACAAGATCATCATCAAATTTATCAATTTTGAAAACATTTTATAGACTAAACGAAGTCTGTCTTGTAACTACTCATATAAAATATATTTAAAACAAAAACAAAAGTGGTGCTTTGGTACCAAAGAATAGAAAAGGGTTTCAGATGGAAAGACGCTGACGAAAAAGGGAGTTGTCTAGGCAATTAACTAGCATTTTAAATTTTTTATAAAACTGGTTCTGAAAATATGCTTGTAAAAGCATGCTTTGAAAATCTGACTCACGCCCGAAATGCCTTTACTAAAACAACATATATTCAGCAAAATAAGGCTAGAATTGTGTATACAAGGTTGTGTTCACGATAACCTTTCTTTGAGCAATCTATTTATATACAATAAAATTGCGTTACTATTGTTGATCCGAAGTACAAAGTGATAAGAAATTAGAATTATATTTACATTTGGTTTGGTGCCAATAGACTGACTAAAAAGTAAAGAATAATAGACATGATTGACTACAATAGCTTTTTTGGTGACTGAGTGTCGATAAAAAATGACAAAAATTAAAAAAATACCTTCATAATTTTTTTCTTATTGGGTAGTGAGTAAAAGAAGGATATTAGTAAGGATGAAATAAAGAAAAATCAGTTACTTGTAACACCCTAGGTGAATCCCACATCGGCAAAGTACGAGAGAGATGGTGGGTTTATAAGGGCTGATCCACACCTTAATTGGCAAGACGTGTTTTGGGGTGTATGGGCACCCTAAGAACAAAACCGTGCGGGTTTTGTTAAGGCCCAAAGTGGACAATATCTTGCCAGGTCTGGATGGGTCTTGACACTACTTAAGTCTTTTTGCTAGCTAACTACTATTTTTGTCTTGATGAGTCTCTTATTTGTCCATCATTTCATCAATTTCCTCTACTGTATCTTCATCCAAGAATTGATGATGCGTAGTTTCTGTTTCTGTTCCAAATGATGGATGTTAGCCATTTAATCAAACTTTTGGATAGTGCATCAGTGTCATCAACCATATCCTGGGTAGCTAAAACACTAAATGAAAATTTATTATTTAAACGCTAAGAATCGTATACCTATTTAGTTTAGACAGATTCAAACTCTTTTCATCAACCTTAAATAGAGTCTTTTCTATTTTAAAACCAGCTCTTTTGTTGATATACTTCAATTCTTTACCACTAAAACCCTAAATAATCAACAAAAAGAATCAAGTATCATATCCTAGCATATCATCTGATCTTCATAGCCGAAAGAGCTAAAAGATTCAGAAGAAGATATTATCAATATAACCAAGCTTCTCCACAAAAGACATATATAGAAAAACTTATAAAATTACAGCATTTTACAAATGGATTGAGTCTCACAACAAAATAATAGCACAAGGACAAATATTATACTATTTTGGCCAAAAAAATCGTCAATGAAGACTTACTCCTTTACTATAGCTAAAAGTCGGTACTAAAGAAAAATGTGAAGAATATTTGAATATCATAATTGAGATCAATGACATGACATCATGTGGAACAAAATCGGAAGCTATGAGTCATTAGTTATTGGATGAAGATATAGCAAAGGCAATTGATAAAACGATGGACAAATAAGAGATACCTCAAGATAAAAATAGTTTTTAGCTAGCAAAAAGACTTAAGTAGCCAACTTTTTCTTTATTTCCTCTTTACAAATGTTCTTTCTTTACTCACTACCTGATAAGGAAAAAATTGTGAAGGCATCTTTTTAATTTTTGTCCTTTCTTATCAACGCTTAGCCGCCAAAAAAAATTATTGTAGTCAATCATGTCTTTTACTATTTACTTTTTGGTTAGTTTATTGGCACAAAGTCATCTGTAAATATTATCCCAATTTCTTATCACTTTGTACTTAAGAGTCAATAATTGTAACGACAACTTTATTATATATAAATAGATTGCAAATTGCTCAAAGAAAGACAATTGTGATCACAATCTTGTATTCACACAAGTAAAGCTATAAAATTTCCTTTACTTATTGCCTTTCACATTTAGTAAATTTAGACATCAATTAGAAAGTGATTAACATATTTTAATTTTTTTTTATCTTATTCATTTATCTTTTGGGTTAACTATTCTCCTTGGTTAATGAAAATATAATTTATATTTAAAGCATCAACAAGGGGCTAGTCCTTGTTATTATTCAAGGGAAAAGAATTTAGAAAAATAGTTTGAAAACAAGTTTTTGTTTGACAAAAGTATTGAGAACTCGATAAAAATTTTCCCTTAATTTCTGAAAACTTCTTTTTAACATGGTCTTTGTTAGCCGTATCTTGCTGAATATATGTTGTTTTGATAAAAGGCATTTTGGCTGTGAGTCAAGAGCTCAAAGCGTGAGTCAGGAGTTCAAAGGTGTTTGGGCATTTTGCTTTGGCACTAGATTTATAAAAACTTCAAAAGGCGACTTTTTGCCAAACAACTCCCCTTTTCGTCAACATCTTTCCATCTAGAACTCTCTCTCCTCTTCTGTGATACCTGAGCAATTATCATATTTTATTAATTAACCACCAAAATGCCCAAACACTTAGCCACAAACAGCCATTAGAAGAAATATTTAGCCATGCCAAAGCAGGGCAATTATTAAAAATCTAAAAGATTTTCCCTTTCATGGCGACAATGTAGATATGGTAAGAGAAAAATTAATAGAATCCCTCTATCAAGATTTTGTTTCAGTAGCCAACCAAATATTTAGTAGCCAGATGAATTTCTTAATCGAGTTCAGAACAGGATGGTCAGAATTAAGAAATAGCACTGCACTTAGACATAATTTTTCAACCGTTTCATTTAATTACTCTTTAGCCAAAACACTAAACAATGAAAATTTATAATTTGAAGCCTTAAGTTTTAGAATGATAGAACCGTACACCTATTTAGTTTAGCCATATACAAATTCTTTCCACTAATCCTAAATAGAGCCTTATCTATTTTAGCACAAGCACCTTTGTTGATAAACTTCATTTCTTTACCACCAAGACCCCAAATAATCAACAAAAAGAAAATAGGTGTCATACTTCTAGCATATCATCTTATCTCATAAGCGAAGAGGCTAAAAGATTCAGAATAAGATATTATCATGATAAACAAGCTTTTCGGGAAGAGAGATATACAGAAAAACTCATGAAAGTGGGTTGAGTCTCTTTCATGGCTTTAACTGGACCTGTGGGCCTGGTTTCTTTGTGGTGCCCCAGCCAAGACCACACAATCTTACACTACTATGCATCACGAGTGTCCCTGGGTTTATTGAATATGGTATAATTGTTGAAAGTTGAAATCTCTCGGTTTCTAGAAAACCATACATTTAATGGAGACCATGCTGCATTTGCATAGACTGACATAAGTAACCTAAAAGCTGGTAATCATAAAATTGTATCTTACATTCAATGAGATGTCATATTTCAGGTGCAGTTTTCTTTGCTGAGTATGGGAGAAAATCAGCTGGAGATCAAGAATATATGTGATTCTCTGGGCATCCGCTTGATATCTTATAGCCCTCTAGGACTCGGAATGCTTACTGGGAAATATACACCTTCTAAACTTCCCCGTGGACCTCGGTATTGCTTTAATTCACTATAATTATTCACTAGGGGAAAATGGGTGAAAGATCAGTCTCTTTTCTTCAATTATGAATATTTTCTTGCATTATTCATTGCTTGTTTCTCAATTGGATCAATTGTCTGCTGTCAGGGCATTGTTATTCAGGCAAATTCTTCCCGGATTGAAGCCTTTATTGCGCTCTCTAAAAGAAATTGCAGAAAGACGAGGCAAAACCATACCACAGGTATTTGGTTTGAACAATTTTTTAATTCTTAACTATGCCCATCAGGATACATCATCTTGCATCTGTAGTTGTTATAAGTTTTGTGAAGATGTTAAAGGCATCCAATTACCAGGTTGCGATAAACTGGTGCATCTGCAAAGGTACCATACCCATTCCTGGAGTTAAGTACGTGAAACAAGTTGAGGAAAATCTGGGTGCTCTTGGTTGGCGACTCAGTTCAGATGAGTTGCTTGAGCTAGAATACGCAGCACTTGAGTCCCCGCAGAGAATGATCCAAAACATTTTTCAGACAAGGTAGTTTGTTATCTCACATTTACCATGCATAAATATTTCCCTTTACCTTTGCTCCCAACTCCCAAGCCAACATGATATAATCCAAAATCCAAAAACATTTCTTGAAACTTTGAATTTTGGATACTATTCAAAATGACAGATAATATGGAGAAGAGAACTGTCAGGTGACAAATATTATTGCAAATAGCTTATCGAATTTTCAACGAGGAATTGGGCAGATCGGACGAGAAGCATACAGAGTCAATAGTTGACCCGCAGTTGAAATGTCAAAATTGTTCCATTGTATTACAGGATTGAACTTTTTACAGGGATTCAACCAATAACATTATTAACAGATTATATGGTTTTTCTTGTGTATATTTTGCTCAGGTGTTAGAAAAATATTAGATACAGAATCGACCAACAATGGATGATCATTACCAATGAAAGTGAAAAATTTATTGGTGCTTAAACATCAGTGTAAGAAAATAGTAGATTCAGGCAAGTTATAATAAAGTGCTCAATGTCACGGCACATAGAGGCGATAGTAATCAGTCTACAAATACTCTCAACCCTGGAAACATCTTGAAACAGAAATCACGTACTAAGTGACAACTATTACTAGGCAATAGTTGATGCTACATATTCTAGGCAAAACATCCTGTTTCAGTATAAAATGTAGCATTTCTCTGCAGAATATCTACTTGATCTTCTTCTTTGGCCTCAGCTGCAATATACCAAGGAGTATATAGTGTAAGTTAACTAATGCAAGAAGACTAAGAAAAAGCAAAGCATAAAGATACATTGCAACTCAAAATGATTTACCTGGTTGCTGTGCCCACATTTCTTCTTCCTGCAGTTCACAGCACGGGGGTGCAGGCGTGCATAACATCTGTTGCATATATTAGGTTATTAAGAATCATAATCATCAACAAATTTAATATGAAAATGATAACAAATAATAAAATTAATCAAATTTATAAATGAAAGTACAAAGAGCAAACAGCAAAAGTAGAGATATCATACAAACCAAAAATACTTCAAGGATGCGTTTGGCAGCTTGCATTACACTGTATTGTATTGCATAAAAATACTGTTCTTATGCAAACTCATGTCTTCCTGTAATTTCTAGTTGCATAAAGGAACATTAAATAAACCATAGGAGATAGGGTTTAGCATTGCAATGCTATTGATATTATTTAATCATTATACTTTTATTATTCAATAACTTTTAATAAATTTGTATTATATTTTAAATAAAATTTAATTGAAATAATATAAAATATTAGTCAAACTAAATATTTGATAAATAAATGATAATACATTATTTTACTTTTATTACATAAATTTTTTTAATTATTTTACTTTAAATATGTAAATATTGAAATAATAAATTTAAAACTAAATAGTTATATTCAACATTAATAAATAAAATTAATTTATAATTAAATTAAAAAATTAATAATTTAACACAGATATTAATTAATTTAAATAATACTAATTTATTTTAATATTAATACAAAATAATATTGTATACAATACAATCCACACTACACCAAACATTGTGTTAAATTACAACGTAATGCAATACATCCTAATGCAATGCAATGTGCCAAACGCACCCTAAAAGATACCCTCTATGTGAAGTTCATAGTTAATCCAGACTTAATCCTGGAATTTCTAATATATAGTGTTAAATACTTTCGATATACTATAACCCTCTATGTGAAGTTCATAGATAATCCAGACTTAATCCTGGAATTTCTAATATATAGTGTTAAATACTTTCGACATAGTATAACCAATCATCTACAGAAATTACCAGGAACCACCCCTTTAAGAATGAAAATAAAAGAAGCCATGCATAAGTGATTTCTTCCTCTAACCATAATCAACAAAATCCTTAAGCAAAAACCCTAACATGATTCAGAGATAACTAAGTACAAGGGGAAACGAACATGTCAAAGCACCAATTCTGACTCAGTCAGTGTCTCAAGTATCAAAAGTATGCGCTTGTGTGGCGCATTCTCAGCAAAATAAGTCCATATGTGATCCAACTAAAGAATATCAGAAATAGCTGGGAAGTTAAAAGTAAAATCCTAAATAAAAGAAACCATCCTTCAACACCATCATAAGGAGGGAATTGAGCTACCTCAACATCTTCATAAGGAAGCAAACTTGAGTCTTAGCTCCAGTTTCTGGCAAAGCTAACTACATTTTTAAGAACATAGAACACTTCCATAACTATAACCATAGCATATAAAATGTACAAAACACACTGTCTAACACAGGACAAGAAAGCCATGACGCTCAAAATAACATGATACTATCTTATAATTGTTTTAGAAAACAGGGACTAATAACAGTAAAAAGTGATGCAATCAAACAATCGATATCCAGAACTAAAGATATATATTTCAATCAAAACTATCTTAAAACCAATGATAATTATCCAAACTTACTTTCGGCAGATCATCTTGTCCTGGTTATACTTCCTTGCCAATGCCATCAAAGAAGGCTCAATAATACCACCACGAAGCCTCAGAACCAGATGCAGAGTTGACTCTGAAAATTTTTTATATGCATTCAAATAAATCCACTAATTAAAACCCCAAACATAATTTACAAAAGAATAATAATATGCTGGAAAAAATTTATGTTAAAAGGCCAATCTAAGTTTCACTCTTACAATTCACTAAACTAACTAACGTTAAGTTATTGGTAAAAATGGCGCAAAAATTTTATTAATAAATAAAACAGAATAACCCTTTTGGATATTGTAATCGGCTAGAGTACGGCCATCCTCAAGTTGCTTCCCAGCGAAGATAAGTCTCTGCTGGTCCGGCGGAATACCTAAGAGTATTTTTAATCAGCAAATCGTTAGATCTTAATTTGATAATCAGAGAAAATTCTAAAGTTTGATTTTTAACTTAATAAGTAAGTACCCTCCTTGTCTTGGATCTTGGCCTTGACATTGTCGATGGTGTCGCTGGATTCGACCTCGAGGGTAATGGTCTTCCCCGTTAGGGTTTTCACGAAGATCTGCATTTTTTTCCCCCTTTTCTCCTTTTCCTCTCGCTTTCTCTCTCTCTCTCTAGCTCGTTTGCAACTAGCCGATTTTGGGATTTGTTTATATATGAAGGACTCTGTTCATGATTAGGGTTTTTAGTGGGCTGTATTGCTCTTGTTTGGTTACGAGATTATAGACGTACTTGTTGGTCGTCCTTTTTCATTCTTCCAACTTCTTAGTGTATTATCATCGAGATCCCTACAGTTTAGTAAAGTAACATCTATGTCCCCTAACCTTTGGCACTTAAATTAATTTAGGCACGTGTCATCTAGGGGTGTCCGTTTGTATAATCATGCCGTGTCATTAATTGAATTGTATCAAATTTAAGTATGAATATGATTCATTTAATAATTGTATCAAAATCTTTAAATACGAATATGACTTGTTTGATAAATAGGCTTATTAATAATTTTAGCTTGTGGACAAAATTTGAACAAAATATGGAGAAGAGGGAAAAAGGAGAAAATTAGAACTATAACTAGTTATACTTCTAGATATTTAGGGGAACTTTTCTCTTTTCTAGTGACGTTCGATCATAAAAAGGGTAAATTTTTATATTTATTAGTCAACTATAGTCAACGATCCAAATTAATGAAAAAACTAATTGTTGGGGCTCGAAGTGAGCAATCAGTTCGGTTCAATTTAGTTCAAGCAACAAAAGCCAAATGGTTCATAAATCTTTGAATCAATTGGTTCTTTTTTTGTTCGGTTTAAAACCAAACCGAACCAAACGGTTCACTAAAAAAATTAAAATAGAATTTATGAAAATAAAAGTATAAAAATTAAAAATCCTAGCCTAAACTATATCAATATAGAATGTCTTTAACTCCTTACATGATTGAAACATTGATATCAACACAAAATTAGTTGGGGTCTTCTCTTTTCTTGGATACGACAATAAACTTTGATCAATTAATTCAAGAAAATGAGTTTATGGATCAACTTTTAAAATGTATGTTCTGTCAAACTTAAATTTAAGTTTATTTTGAGTAGATTGCACAATTTTGATTTGTTTAACATTCGTTCATGTGGTTCAACATGAAGAATATTTGGGTAATGAAGCTGATACATTTTATTTGTTTACATGTGATTATCAATGTGATATTATACACCATTTTATTTTCTTTAATTGTTGGTGCTTGGCTAATGGCTCACTTTGAGGGATAATAAAGGTATTGTGGATGTGGAAGTTGAAGGATCAAGAAGTGGTGATTGAGAGGTGTTTAGTAGTAATGGAACTTTGATGTGAAGTTCCTTCAATAATTTGTAATGAATTTCTAGAGTACGGTTGAACTTTATTATGCTTTTTACTGTTTGTAGATTTATGAACTCAATATTATTGTTATAATAATCGTATATTACTATTATATTTTGTTTTTCGTAAAATATATAAAGTAAAATTACTCTACTAAACCAGACCAAAGTATAGAACTAAACTAAATCGAGTTGAATTAATTTGGTTTAGTTGAGTTCGATTCTAATATTTGGTTCATATTTGGCTCACAAAATCATGAATCAATTGGTTTACTTCTGGCTCGGTTTTAAGTCAGAGTCAAACCAAACCAAATAGTGCACACCTCTAGTTGAGGCTAGAGTACTGACTTTTTTTTTTTTTCAAGAGAGTATTGACTTTTCAACCCATTAAGGGAGGATAAACAAGAGTATTTTATGTGGGTGTATAGTCAAATTTACATTTATACCCTAATGGAAGTAACAACATAGACATACCACACAAAAATTTCTTTTTTTAACATAGTCTCATGTTGGCACATTATGTCACTACATTATGGTTAAAACTCTAGTTAAACAACTCAAGATGAGGTGAAGATCATCACCTATAAATAAAACTTTCTTCAACCCTTTGTAGTACATGATTGTATGGTTTATTTAATGATCAACAATATTTATCTCATAATAAAGTAAAACCTCTATAAAATAATATTGTTGGGATTTGGAAAAAATATTATTCTAGTGAGGTTATTTATTTATCAAAAAAGGAATAATTTATTAATTTATCGATAAATGAATATTTATTAATTTATAAAGAGTTTTTTTGGTACATATATTATTCTTTTAACTAAGATTCATGTATGAGTTATAAAAACAAATACATGTACATAGAAGCCAAAAAGTTAAGGTAAATACATTTTAATTATCATGTATTTACAAATGATATCAATAAATTAATACAAGTACATGTATAGAAGCCAAGAAATTAATGCAAATACATTTTTATTATCATGTATTTACAAACGATATTAATAAATTAATGTAAGTTCATTGTACATAAAACATAGAACACAAACTCTAAAAATACATAATCCATTATTTTTAATTTTAGACTCAAATCATTGGAATCATGGCTTCTCATTTTTAAGGATTAAAAGAATTTTATATCGACTAATGAGATGAGGAAAGCATTGTGCGAATATAAAAATGAACATCATTCCTCAAGTCAAAAAGATTGCAACAATGTGTTCGACAAAAATTTCACCTCTCTACAAGCTAGTCAATAATATTAAATACGCTTAAAAAATGTCAATTGAATATTTGTCAAATGCGATTAAGAATAAAAATCTTAAGAGGCATGAACCAGCAAAATATCCCAAGTTGGAAAAAGTATTGTATGAGTGGTTTCTCCAATATTAAGAGAAAGTGAATATGACTAGAGAAATTATCCAAACCAAAGCAAAAGAATTTTTACAGAAAATGTATGGCAATTCTAATATGAAATTTAATTTCTCAAGTGGTTGGCTCGAGCACTTTAAGCCATGGAAAATACTGAACCTGCTTTACCAAGTGTAAAAGCTAAACTAGACCAATTTCAATGGAAGGATATCTACAATATGGATGAAACGATGGGTTTATTCTATCGTTTGGAAGCAAATCATTCGCTTGCTATAAAGCAATTGGAAGGACAGAAGAAGGACAACAAGAGAATTACTATTTCTGTTTGTTGCAATGGTGATAGTTCTGACAAAGTTACACTTTGGGTTATTGGTAAATATATTATTCCTAGATGCTTTAAAAATGTGAACATTAGCAATCTTAATTGTCATTATTGAGTTAACAAAAAAGCATAGATGACTAGATTGTTGGGAATTTTGTACAATTCTCATAAGCAAGTAAACCTTAATTTGTACAAACTTCAATCCCTAAGATTATAATGTATCACAATTTTCACATCATCATAATTGAAAGAAGACATACCTTGATCCATAACAATTTCCTTGATCAAATTTCATTGCAAGAACTAAAAGTTAGTAAAATTAATTTCTCTCTCTAGACCTCTTTAGAGTGACTCACTTTCTTTATGCAGAGAAAATATGGGTGAATTGAGGACTAGTTTTAATAAAACTCTGATTCTCACTTTTCATCAAAGTGGGTAGTTAATTTTTTCCATTGACCAATAAGATTTCAACCCATAATTTATCCTATTATTTAAACCAAAATATGACTTATGCAATAATGCGCCACGTGGGCCACTAATAAAATACGCCAATTCTCCCACTTGGCCCATGTCGCATATTCATCTTAATGGTTTAATAATAATAAACATTATGCGTATAGAAATAGCTAAATCCTTACTTGCATTAGTCAAATCGTAAAATCATCATTAAGTAAAAACTCATACGGATCATAATGATTCCATATCACTATTTCAACATAGTTCTTTCCATGCATAACAATATCAGTTTTATACTTAACATGACCTGTAATAAAAAAGAAAACAATAATAGTTCAACAATAATGTCTTAGTCAAAGAAAAAACCTGTTGACAATCATATCATCATCCACATATATACTATTAAATCAAATAGGATACAAAAGAATTTGAAACAATACTTAAATGAGCTCAGAGTGTCAAATACATAGCAAGCCTAAAAAAACTTAAACATAATGTCAATAATAGTACCCAGAAATACCTATCTTTTCAACATGTTCACTAAAAACCTTCGGATTTAATCTTTTTGTTAAAGGATTTGCAATCATAAAGTTGGTGCTAATGTGCTCGATTGACACTTTTTGTTTCTGAACTTCTTTTTTAACGGTAAGATATTTCAATTCCATATGTTAAGCACCCTTTAAATGCATGTTGGTTCTCAAAATAAAGTGTTACAAGACAAAACTCAGCTTCTATAGTGTAAGTAGTAATGACAGACTAGTTTGCGCTTTTCCATGAGATGACTCTTTCAGCCATCATGAACAAATAACCAAATATGGATTTTCTAGTATCACACAACCAGTATAATCTGAATCTGAGTATCATATCACTTTGAAATGATCAAATCTCATAAAAGTGAGAAGCATTCTGATGGTAAAACTAATGTCTAGCCTGGTACACGTCTGAGTGTACATCAAGCTTCCAACAATGGACGCATAGAAGATTTGTTCCATTTGTTTAGGTTTCAATTCATTCTACGGGCATTGCATAAGGCTGAGCTTATCTCCTTTTTGAATTGGAGCAACACTTGCAGAGCATTTTTCCATTCTGAATCTCTTTAAAACTTTATTAATATATGTTTTCTGAGACAATCTTATCAATCCTTGTGTTTTATCGTGGAATATTTCAATTCCAATCACATAGGATGCTTCACCTATATTTTTCATTTCGAAGTCCTTAAAGAGAAACTCCTTGGTCTCATGAAGTAGACCAAGATCATTAGTAACAACCAAAATGTCATCAACATACAGAATCAGAAAGATAATCTTACTCTCACTAGCCTTAAGATATATACACCGATCAACAATACTTTTCTTAAGATATAAACTTTCATTCGTTAAACCACATTTGATGCTAACATTATGATGCAAGGTTAATAGACACTCAACAAAAACATTACCAAACTTTAATTTGTATAGACCATCAGAAAGAATTCCAGAACCAATAATATTATCATGTCTAAACAAATTGAAACATTCATTCCCAAATGTAAAAGAAAGTCCAACAAGATCAAACTTGGACAAAAAAATTAAATAGCGAGAAACAGAAAGATCATAAAGAGTCTGAAAAAAATATAAATGATATCCAATATATAAAATTAAACAGTAAGTCCCAATGCCTTTAACTTGAGCTTTAACCCAATTCCCTATGAAAATAAACTTCACATTTAGGTTTATAGTTTAGATCATAAGGAATTCGTGCATTGTGCTTGAAACGTGAATAGTGCAACCAGAGTCAATCTACCACGTTGTTGGGTCCATCTCATTTGGGGGCCCAAAATGCCCAAAGTCTAAATAGGTTAGCTTGGTTTACAATTATTACTAAGCTTTGGACATATTAAATTTAAGTTTTAAAAAACGTGGCTATATAAAGAATAATAAGTTGAGGCAGCAACAACTTTTGATGAAGAAGAAAAGGATGAGAGAGAAGAGAGAACAATAACGCAATATTATATTTCAGGGTTTAGGATTCAATATTTGATTGGACGATCGGAATGTGAAATTAACTTTGTTTTCTCTCAAATTTTGACGGTAAGTTCTTGGCATTGCCCTCTACAATCCTACTGGTCTTGATTTATATTTTACCATCTCGTTGGTAATTATTTGAGATGCCCACTTATTAGAGAGACAGATATTGGGCTGCTACTGTAAGCCAAGATTATTGAGATTCTTGATGTTATTAGCCTCTAGTATTATTTAGAGAAGAATTTGTGTTGTAATCCTATTAATATAATGGAAGATTATATCAAACTATGGTCCTATTGTTTTTCCTGCTTTGGATTTTTCACATGAAAATCTGTATCTCTTGTGGTTGGTTTTTTCTTTGGATTTGTTGGTTTATTTTTCTGCCTATTTATTTGTATTACACATCCCATTTTAATCACATAAAGAGGGAAAAAATTTTATTTCTGCTTAATTTACAGCAGCTTGTGTGAGTCTCTTTCCCAACACATATGTTATAAAGAACTTCAGTTAAGTTTGATTTGAAACATACTATAGCACTAGGTTTACTTTTCATTTTGAACCAAGCTTTATACTTTAGGCAATGTTTAGCGAAATGTTCACATTTATTGTAGAAATCATACTTCTCACTCTTAATGTCCTTCTAGTGGACTTGGGTGGGTTGCACTTTTAGCTTTGTTGCTTTTTTCTTACCCTTGTGGTAATTTTTTCTTTCAGGCTTCTTTTAAGCTCTTTTATGACTCATGAAGTTAATTGAGTGAGTTTCTTGTCTTTAAGTTTTGCCTCTTTCTAAATGAGTATGGACTGGAGTTTATTCATACTCTACTTGTTCTTTAATAGTGTAATAGGTTATTTGTTTGAAATGGACCATACTCAGAAAGCAAGGAGTTGATAATGAATTGCACAAGGAAGCTATCACTCACTTCCATTCTCATAGACCTCAATTTTGTTGTTGTATCTATCATCTCAATCACATGTTGAGGCATGGTGGGTGTACCATCAAACTTACATGTGGTCAATGTACCTATTAATGTCTCTGCAAAGGACTTATTAGCTGATTCAGACTGATTAAGCCCTTTCACAAATTCCATATATTTCTTAGCACTTTCAGTTCTTGGAATCATACGCTTGATGTTGTTGACAATTGTCATTCGCATAAACATCATGCTTAGTCTGTTTGATCTCTTCCAACTTTTATGGAGAGACATCTCTTTAACGTTGCTTTTATCAATAATAACAACTGACCTTTTAATTAATGGTGTTAATCCAAGATCCAGAACAACTAAGTGAAACTAGACCTGCTCAGACCAATTTGGGTAATTTAAGTCATTGAACATAACAATAGACGAAGTTTGCGAATAAAGAAGGCATAGATGGTGCAAATATACATAAATGCTTTGAACTTAAACACATAACACAGATTCAGATAAAATTTACATAAACTTTAAGCACATATTGAAGTTCACTTATGGGCGATACAATAATCTTATTGATGCTTAACTTTTTATATAAGGAAAATTATCCACTGACCACTTGTTTTTTCAGGCCTTTTAAAAAATACATAATTTTTTTTTTGTACTGGAATCCATCTGAAGTTACATTTCTTTCACTTGTCCAATTCCGTTTAGAGACTGTTAAGAAAACTAACGGAATATTGTGTAAATGACTTTTTTACCCTCAAATGTAAAAGATAAATTATCCACCGACCACATATTTTTTCTAAAATACACAATTCTTAATTTTTTTTGCTAAACTCCACTTGAAGTTATATTGTTTTGCACTTGTCCACCACTGTGTTGTGAAATGACAATTTTACCCTTATGATGTCAGCAAAGTTCTAACGGTGTTATAACGAGAGTGAACCAATGAAAAAAATGTTAACTTTAGGTGGAGTGCTGCAAAAAAAAAAAAAAAGATTTGTGTTTTTTAAAAAATGGTGAAAAAACAAGTGGTCAGTGAATAATTTCCCTTTATATAATTAGTAATCAAATACACATTAACTAGACATGCTTGCTATCTTTGGATATACTAAACATATCTAATCATGCATATTAATTACTCACAATCATGATGATAGATTACAAAATTAATCAATGAACCTTTGGGCGATTCCTAAATATTTTAGGGAAATTATCAACCATATATCCTTAAATAACACCGTATCAAATGTGTGTGAACACTTTTCAAGTGTATAACTCGTATACTCTAAGTTGACAAAACACTTATGCCGTTCACCAATCCGTTAATTTTCGTTTGCAAGTGCTGACATCATAAGGATAATCTAGTATTTTAAGATGAACGAAACTTTGACTAACAAAAACGACATGTCATCCCATTTACCCAGTAAAAAATGACATGTCATATGATATATATTAATAAACATGACATGTCATCCCATTTATCAGATCATTGTTAATAATTGCTAAAAAAAACTTTACAACCGAATCTACTCCTCCAAGCTCCAACTGGAATTTTTTATGGTATAATATGTATAATTGTAAATAATATGTTGTTAATAATTTTTTATGGTATAATATGGATATTTTTTATGGATAATTGTTAATATTATGTACCATTAATAATTTATTTTTTAATCAAAAAATGTATTGTTAATAACAAAATAAAAAAATTGTGTATTGAAAATTTACATTAATTTTTGGGATAAATTTATATTTTTACCTCATTTTGAGTTTTAAGGGCGAAATAGTTAATTTGCCACAATTATGTTAACTTTCTAATGGAAGTTAACGGATTGGTGGACGGCCGAAGTGTTTTGTCAACTTAGGGTATACGAGTGATACACTTGAAAAGTGTTCACACACGTTTGATACGGGTGTCATTTAAGGGTATATGGCTGATAATTTCCCAATATTTTATAATGTATGAATTTCAATATACCTATACAAGAAAATCATCACGTCATTCATTCATAAGCATCACAGTGATTATGAGTACTTTAAACTAAATTTAATTTGACATTTATGAAAAACTTTCTAATCTGGCCATTTTGGTGGCTAACAAATTATATATGATATAGACATAAAAATTAAATAATAACGAATGTTGAAACAATAATAGAATATAAATACTTACAACAATATTTATATATTCAAGAATTTGCTTTTAGTTCATTAATATTGCATGTATATATAAGAATTCAAATATATATGCGCACATCACAAAAATCACATAAAGTCAATCAATGCATCAAGCCATTCCCGTGAGATTCATGAGCCCATGTACTTACTGTATGCTTTTCATAGTCCATGACTCCATGGACAATTATCAACAGTTTTCATTGAATTTATAATCACCGAATATGAACATACTTATCTGTGACACGATACAATAACATGCAAAGCTCACAATTTCATGATTAATTATATATAGCAATCACGAGTACTGTTTACGGAATTGTTTATAATTACTGTTCATAGATACTATTTATATTTCCTATTCACGGTACTATCATATTCCTGTTCATCTGCATAAAAAACGTTAATTTTGTTAAATCAAAGATTATACCCAGAAATTAAGAGAGAGAAGTTATAAAATTCTTTAATGGAAAATCATGAATTCTCAAGCAAGGCTCTAATGCCAATTATTGGGAATTTTCTACAATTCTCATAAGCAGTAAACCCTGGTTTGTACAAACTTCTATCCTTAAGATCATA
>NW_006262339.1:12976089-13011972 GCF_000493195.1 Citrus x clementina | reverse complement strand
GGACTCACTTTCTTGATGGAGAAAAAAAATTAACATGATATATATATATATATATATATAGGTGGAGAGGGGACAAATTTTAATAAAAGCTTAATTCTCACTTTCCATTAAAGTGGATAGTTAATTTTTTTCCCATTGACTAATCAGTAGCCCATAATTTATTCTACTATTTAAACCCAAATGTGACCCATTCAATAATATGGCACGTGGGTCACTAATAAAATACGCCATCACGGATTACTTTTTGAAGAATTTGTTTGTTGCTTTGATAAGAGAAAGAATGCTAGAAAAGTTCTACTTTTGGTGGACAAATGCCCAGGCCATCCAAAGGTTATTGAAGGCTTTAGTAATGTTGAATTATTTTTCTCGCCTTCTAATACAACATCAAAGATTTAACCACGTGATGCTGGAACTTATTGAGCACTAAAAATTCATTATTGATGTTGTTTTTTTCTAGCATCTTGGAAGGCTACAAGGTAAGAGCAACAAATCCGAAAAAAATTCACATATTGAATGCTATCAATTTTATTAATGGGGCTTGGGACATTGATCTGAAGACAATAACCATTGCAAATTGTTTTAGACATTGTAAAATTTGGTCAGACAAAGGTGTGGCCATCGAACAACAAGTTGGTGAAGATGAAGGCATCCATGGATTACATAAAGCTATTTTTGGTCCTACAGAAATGCCATGGATATTAAGCATTTATTGATTATCCTTGTGAAAATGATGCAGTGATGGAATCTGCCACTGTTGAAGAGATTATTCAAGAGGTAATGGGGTACATCGACTGATGATGATCATGATAGTTATAGTTTACCAAATGTTTCCACAAAAAATTTTTTTTCTAGCAACAGTAACCTTCAATACCTACTTTCTACAATAAGAAAAAAATATGTTACATGTAGTGCATGCTTTACAAAAAATTAAGGATAAGTCTGAGTTCAATTTAGGACTAAAGGAAAAAAAAAACTTTAAATGCATATTTTGGAAAAGAGTAGAATTGAAAAATGTAAGTTATCAAGAAAAAAAATCTTTAATAATATGAATTTTATATGTTGTTTATTATTAATTTTTTTTATATTTGATCAATTATTAATTTATATTTTCGTTGGGCCCTAAAGGATTAAAAAAATAATTATTATCTTATGCATTTAGCGAAATTATTATTTTAATTTACTGGCCTAAGTTATCATGGGAAGAATTTATTATTTAAGTGAGGTTATTAATTTATGGAACATTCATTTATCAAAGTTTTACTCTATTTTTCTCTACAACCATTTACTTACTAAATCCATCATGTAAGTTTTAAAAATAAAATTTTACTCAGCACATATACCCTTTAAAGATCCAAAAATAATCCTACTTTCTTTTGCAATCTAATCATTTGTCATTCTACTTAAGGATGGCAAATTAAATTTGGGTCCAGGCCTAGGTATAACAATGCCCGAACCCAGTCCGAATATGTTTTTTGGACACCCAGGTTGGGTTTTTTAATCCGTTTTTTTAAGTCTAGATTTTATATTTTATAATGTTATATATGTATATTTTTAATTTATTTTGTAATTTTATAATTTATAAATTTATTTTAATGAAATTAGAATGAAAATATAAACTTTAAATGTTTAAAATTTTAAATATATGTAATAGATATGTCAAATAAATATAATTATTCAAAATAATATATTTTATAATTTTTTTTAATAAAATGGGGCTTCAAGATGAACCTCGGGCTTCTCAGGTGATGTTCGAGACTGGCCCGGCCTTATCCCTAGGCTAGGTAATACCCTGCCCACATTTATTTTAAAAAATTCCACAAGATACCCTTATTGTTAAATATATTACACTCTTACTCCTTTTTCTTTACTTTTACAATAAAAATTTTTTTAAATATTTTTAATCTATAAAAAACTTAATTAGTAAATTAACTAATAATTACTTATTAGTAAATTAAGAACTAAATATTAGCATGAAACAACTGGTATTTTCATATCCTTGCAATAATGTTGCTAATTACTATTTATTGTTAAATTAATAAAGCCAATTTAAAGTAATGTTTAATATCCTTACAACAATCTTACTAATAATTTTTTGTAAAAAAATCACAAATTAATCTAAAAGTAAAATAATAACAATTAATTTTTATTTTACTTTTAAGGCTAATTTTATAAAGTCATTTTTTTTCTTTTCATTAATATCTTCAAAAATATTGCTGCAATGATATTATTGTAAAAGTAAAGAAAATGTAAGGTTAGAATTGTAGTATGATTACCAGTAAGGATGTCTTGAGTTATTTTTTAAAATATAGGGAATAAATAAGCACTTAACTCAAAATATAGGAGAAAAAAAAAGCAATTCCCAGTCATTCTTCCAATTAGATTCAAATTAGAGAGAGAATTATAAAGAATCTTAGTTAATGTTGCTAATCTTGTAAAACATATCTGTTAATGAAAGTAAATTCAAAATTGTAAAGCCAACAGACTTGTATACTGCATATGAGATTATAATGAGATTCCTTTTTCCTTTCGTCATCTAATGCCTTTCATGCAAAATTCGAATAGTCATCACAATTAGTTGAGTTGCACTCAAATTGTGGCTTGATTTTCGTCTTTAAATTGATTTAAATATGTGTCATCATCACAAAATTAGTAGAAGATTGTTATTAGCTTATGCTTAGAGAGTTTCTACAATAAGATTATCTTTTGAAAAAAGAAATTTAGTCCTAAAAGTTAATTGTATCCATGAATGTACTGGTAATGACAACTTTTTAGAAATTATGGGTGTAGTCGTGCAGAGAGTACTTTCTTCACTTTTATAATTACAGTAAAGGACACAAATAATCTCATGAAACCCACCTTATTTCTGCTTTCTTAAAAATTTTTTATTACAAAGATTAATGAATTAGCATCCAATACGCATGAATTCTTTTGATATCATATGCTCTCCAAGATTAGGCAAAAATCTAGCAGTGCAGTATTTCGTAAAATTCGCTCTCAGGCATTTAAAAAAAAAATTGGAGAGGAAACTTTTTAGATAAATAATTCACTTGTGAAACAATTCTTGTGTTCTTAATGAACCTTTTTAATCTTAATTCGCATGGGGAGAATAAGGTGACATGCCCATTGGAGTTAGAAATTGGAGACTTGGCATTATTTTTAGTATTTAATTTAAATTTATTTGATTGAAATAAATGATTGGCTTTTAAATTTTTGTTATCGCCAAGAAAAACCATGGATGTTGGGTAATGAAAAAATTGCAATGAGAATGTTGCTATAATTTTTTACATTAGATGGTTCTATATATACCTTTTGAGGCAAAAAAAAAAAGGAAGAAAAATTGAACCGTTACATGTGCAAAAGAAGTGTGGCCTCTTTTTCTGTTAGGGATGAAGATAAAAATGAATTAGATAATTAAGAGCGTGATCCTCATCTTCAGAATGTCATCAAAACAGCGGAAATCTATAAGTGGCCCTAACGTGGTGGTAACAAACACATTAGCAGTTGGGGAGCTAGAGTTTCCCAAGTACTTTATGTATGTTCTAATTAGTAAAGCAAGAAAGACTTGAATTTTGCAAGCTGTTTAAACACACCAATATGGTTGAAGAGAATAAGGGAAGCGAAGGTATTGAGAACATGGATGAAGAAAACCAGAGCCAGAGGGAGCTGCAAAAGCAAAATGTAGAAGATATGCTTAAGAAAGTGAATATGCTTGTTACAATAAAGGTAATTAATATTTAATTAAACAACACCAAATTCTTTTGTTTATTTATTTATATTTTATCAGTAAATTTTTCGGATACCTGAATCTGATCTCATCAGTTTGAAGATGTGACTCACAAAATTAAAACTAAGGGCGGCAGAGGAGGTCCAGGACGTTATTGCTGTTATCTTCTTAATAAGAATAGTGATGAGGAGAAAATGATCTTAAAAGGTGTGAGTGGTGCAGTGTCACCTGGCGAATTGCTTGCCATATTGGGGCCATCAGGTTGTGGCAAAACAACTCTCCTAACAGCCTTGGGCGGCCGACTAAGTAATGGCAGAGACAGAGTCACACAAGGGCACATCACATACAACGGTAAACAATTCTCCGCAGAAGTGAAGAGAAGAACTGGATTTGTAGCTCAGAACAATGTGTTCTATCCCCACCTCACCGTCGCCGAAACACTTGTTTTCACTGCTCTCCTGCGGCTGCCAAATAGTCTGAAAAAAGAAGAGAAAGTCTTGCACGCCGAAGCGGTAATAAATCAACTCGGCTTGGCTCGATGTAGAAACTCTATCATTGGAGGGCGATTGGTAAGAGGCCTATCCGGAGGAGAAAGGAAGAGAATCAGTATAGGGCAAGAGCTACTGATAAATCCGAGTCTCTTATTTCTTGACGAACCCACTTCAGGGCTTGACTCGACCATGGCTAAAAAAATTCTGGTATCATTGACCAAATTAGCTGAAGGCGGACGCACAATTTTGATGACTATACATCAGCCTGCTAGTAGCCTGTTTTACATGTTCAACAAGATTTTACTCTTGTCATCAGATGGGAGCAGTCTTTACTTCGGCAAGGGGGAAGATGTTATCAATTATTTTGCTGGCATTGGATATGTCCCGTCAGTTGCCATGAATCCTGCAGATTTTCTTTTAGATCTTGCTAATGGTTTGTAACATAATGCTAATTTGTTTTTGACTAACTAGGATTAGAATTCAGTTGAGCTAAGATTTTATTTAGTGCGTCAAGATTTATTATCTTTTTTTTTTCTTTACTTAACAATCTCAGCCAAATCCCTTGCAGCCATAGCCATTAATTAAATAGTGCTAGCTCCTTGAATTTTTTTAGGTGTTGCTTCGGGAGATCCAAAAGAGAACCGAGAAGCTGTGAAACAAACCCTAATATCAGCTTACAAGAGTAACATTTCTAACAAATTGAAACAAGAGTTTGAGGACGGGGGGGATCATAGTCTTACAACTGATTCAAAAAATTACAAGAAGACAAGCAAATGGAGCACAACCTGGTGGCAGCATTTCTCTGTGTTGCTGCGGAGGGATTTGAAAGAAAGGAGACATGATACTTTTGATAGTCTCAAAATAGGTCAAATCTTGTTTCTATCCATCATCACTGGTCTTATATGGTGGCAATCAAGTACAGATAACATAGAAGACCAGGTAGGTAAACAATATTGTTCATTAATTGGATCTTCTCTTCACTTGATTGTGTCCTTTTCGAGTGATTTAATTGATTAATTGATTATTTTAGCTTCTGATGTTGGGTGTGTATGTATGTAGGTTGGTCTCCTTTTCTTCTATAGTAGACAAGCAGGGTTCTTCCCTCTGTTCCAAGCTCTTCACACATTTCCTCTTGAGCGAATGATGCTTGAAAAGGAAAGATCTTCAGGAATGTACAGGTTATCATCATACATAATGGCAAAGACTACTGGTGACTTTGTAATGGAGCTTGTGCTTCCAACTGTTTTTGTTATCATTACATACTGGATGGGAGGCCTGAAAGCCAGAGTCATAAATTTTTTATCCACTCTAGCTGCCACTCTTTACACTGCCTTGGTTGCACAAAGCCTAGGGCTCGCTGTTGGTGCATTTGTTTTGAACCAGAGGAAGGCTGGCACCATTGCAACAACACTCATGCTCACATTTCTTTTAACCGGTGGATTTTTTTTGCAAGATGTGCCGGCTTTTATATCTTGGTTAGAGTATCTGTCTTTTACGCATTACTCCTACAAACTCCTGCTCATGTCGCAATACAACCCCAACGATACCTACGTTTGCGCTTCAAATTCCAATTCTAATGCCACTTGTCTGGTCGGAGATTTCCCAAGAATTAAGTTTGTGGGGCTTAACAACAAACTTTTATCTGTTGTTATGATGGCCGTAATGTTTGTATGTTACAAACTTATTACGTATCTCGCACTCAGAAGAGTTGGTGTCACGCATAAATAATAAATAGGAGGCGATCGACAACAAATATTGTCGTGTCACTTTTTACTGGGATGAATTCTATCTTTATGACCTTTTAATTAATTTAATTTCCTGTTACGTGCTCAATGACCAATAACTAATAACCAGGATGGTGATGGAACGGGTTCGGGATCGGAATTCTCCAAATTTGTAGCAATCTACGTACTTATCTTCATCTCCAAATCTTGTTAATTAGATTGAATTGGAAATGTCCTTGATAATTCCCTAACAGATGCAGAATAAAATGGGCTCGATCCCCAAATATTTAAATTTTTATTTTTTAAAATGAAAAAAAATGATAATTTAGAAACTACACTAATAATAATAGTTTTGATGAGAGAGGCAACTTGTCTATAACACTGAACCCTCTAAATTAATTATAAATTCTGTTTATGAGGGAAAAGAAAAAA
Source organism: Citrus x clementina (assembly GCF_000493195.1). NCBI lineage: Eukaryota > Viridiplantae > Streptophyta > Magnoliopsida > Sapindales > Rutaceae > Citrus > Citrus x clementina. The sequence continues at coordinate 13,005,601 of NW_006262339.1, read as the reverse complement.
GAAGAAGAAGAAGACAAATGATGAATGGCAATTAACAATGAAAGAATTGGCTCAGCTCATGAAGAAGGAGAACAGCCATAGAACATTCATGAACAATCGCAAGAAGAGTCTGAGGGAGCTAAGGAAGTTAAGTACAACTTTTTGTGCAGTCGGCAGCGAGATTGGGCTGGCAGTCAGTGGAGAACTGCGAAGTCGGCATCTAAGAGAGGCAAGAGGGCTCGAATAAGAATTATAAATTAGGTTTACCTTAGATTTTTTTAATCATTATTTATTACCGTCATTTTTTCCCAGTAAAGTTAGTGAATTTGAAATAATTTCGGTTGAATTTGGGGTAGGTAAAATCCCAAAATCCGATCACGAATTATTTTGAGGCCATGACTTGTCCTATAATTGCCCTCGATTATATTTATGAGACTTTTCGCGGCCATAATCACCCCAAGTTATTGATTTTCTGTCATCCCTACCAATAACTATTTATATATTTGTAAACAATTCAAACAATATATATTATACATGCCATCAGTAGATAAGTGCCCCAAAAGCGAGAGACACGCCACTCGAAAATGAAGTAATTTAGCTTGGGAAAAAGTATCCCTGCTTCTGATCATGATCATCTTCCCAAGCTAAATAACCTTTATATTAACTAACATAAGTCCGAATAAAGCAAAGGATGAATTTTCATTTTATTGTGCCGTACTAAGAAAATAAACATTGGAGCATTTAAATGGAATTAGAATAAAGTGTAATTGACAGTTAATAACTTTGATCCAAAGAAAAACAATTGATGACTTTCAGAAGAGAATTAAATAAAAAAAAAAATAGATCTCAAAATTTTATTCATATTTCCAATGTATAGTGAATTAATACATTTAGGAAAATGGACAAAAAACCCCTCAATATTTCAAAAAGGACTTATAACCCCTTTTCCGTTAACAAACACTGTTTGTTTTAATAGTAAATTTATTTTTAATTTTTAATTACTATTATACCCTTATAATAAAAAAATTAATATATTAATTTGAGATAATCACAATTAATAAATTTTTAAAAGCTTAAAATTGAGATACAATTATTTTTTTGCCAAAATTATTTACTATAAATTATACCTTTCTAACAATAATAATATGGTTTTGATTCCTCAAAGAAAAAGGGTTTAATCAAATTTCGTTTTATTAGTAATAATCACATATGAAAGGTTTGATCATTAAAAAGGTATAATTTATAGCAAATAATTTGGGTAAAAATGTAATTGTATCTCAATTTTTAGTTTTAAAAAAATATTAATTGTGACATGTCTCAAATCAATATATTAATTTATATTTATTATAAGGGTATAATAGTAATTAAAAATTAAAAAAAATTACTGTTAAAACAAACGGTGTTTATTAACGAAAAGGGGGTTATAAGTCATTTTTGAAACGTTAAGGGGTTTTTTGTCCTTTTTCCTAAACGTTGGGGGGTTGAATGTCCTTTTCCCATTAATAAATTGTGCAAACATTTCATGAATTGCCATATTAGATTTGTTCTTGTCTTCAGGGAGTAAATATGTGCAAATACAGATAAGGTGCGAATATATTGTGAACAATATGATAGAATGGTGGAAGCTCGAAAGTTGGCCTCGCATGCAAAATTACCACAACCAGGGACGAAGTCACTTATGGCCAATTCAAAATTTTGGTAAAATTTCAAATAAGTTCTTCTAATTAATAAATGCATTGCCAATGCTATTAATATTTTCGTCTAATTTAATAACATTTCGACTTTTCTTTATACTTTTTAATTTATTCATCTCAGCCTCAATACCTTTCTCTCTATTCAAGCCCCCCTCTTTCTACCCTCTAACAACTTTGATGACAAAAGAAAAAATTAGAAGTAGTACTAAATGCTTGAATTTTATTTTTCTTCCTGATATTAAAGAATTTGATTCACAAAATAATTATCTCAATTTCAATTTCAATACATATTATGATTTAATTCAATATTTTGATTCATAAGAAAACGTTATAATTCTTTTCTTTCATTAATTCTTTCAATCCAATGCTTGGCATATTACGAGCCTGCTTAGATTATATTTGTATTTCTTAAAATTTAAAGATCAATTCTTCTTCAATCTTATTTTATCCCTTTATAAACCTTTCAATAAAATACATATTGTTAAGGGTAAATTTGGCTCATAGAATTATAGCATGATACAAGGGTTAATTTCGTGTCATCCCCCTAGTGAAGTGATAATTTTCAAATTACCCCCCTTACTATTGAAAATATCAATCTATCCCACAAAACTTGTTATCTTTCTGTTAATTTAAACGACAGGAAGGGTAATATGGTACTTATAAAAATATGTAACCACCGTTAAGCATAGAGACACGTGACGCATATGCAGGAAACATCAAATCAGTCAATATTTTTAACCTAACTCGATTTTACTGTGTGGTGTAAATGTTAAAAAAATAAAAAAGAAAAAAGAAAAAAAAGGAAAAAATACAAGGTGTAATATAAAAACAAGAGCTTTGCTTTCACACCAAAGTAAAGTGAAGCGTTTGTGTATACACTCATAACTTGTAAGACTTCACTCAGTCAAGAAAACAGAGCAACACTAAACAAACTGTAAGGACGAAATTGGAAGGAGTAAGATGAACTCAGGCAGTAGCAATAGAGAATCTGAGTCTGAACAACCTCGTTTGACAGTTGAGGTGAGAAAAAAAGGAACTTATTTAACATTTTATCATTATCCTTTGTTTTGGGCTGTATGTTGGTACTTATGTTATTTTTGGGCGTGATAATGATAGGTTAGTGACATTACATCAGGGTGTTAATAATTGATTTTGAAACATTATTGGAAACCTTGGGTTTTTATAAATTTGGGGGTTTTTGTTTGTTGTAAAATACATAGGAAATTTTTCCTTGTTTTTGCACTCAGAAAATTGAAAACCATAGAAGGAAACCAAGATTTCTATTATTTTTGTTGGTTTTTATTAGCATTGTAAGTTACTAGTTACGACTATGAGGCTCAGTACAAGCGATAATTTTGGAATTTGAGTGTGTTGGTTTTTTTGTTTCATTGTGCTTACTGTTGAATAATCTTTAACAATTGTAATGAATGATTTGCGTAATGAGGTTGTATATGCTGGTTCTGTGGGCACATTTTTTCATGTACGTGTATAACTTGTTGAAGAAATTTATTGTGTTGTATAACTTGTTGAATAAATTTATTGTGTGCTTTTTATGCATTTTATGATGATTAGTTTGTTGAAAATTATATGACTGGTAGTAGTATATGTGTGGATTGTGGATTTTGAAGCTTGTCTGTGTATTGTGATATATAGGAAACAAATTCAAGGTGTCAACTTTTGTTAACTTTATGGGTGTAAGGTGAGATCTTGGCCTAATAGATCCTGACTTTTTAAGTAGAGTGATAGTGGTCAATGGTGCAATAAGACAAGTTTTTGGGAGAACTAGTTGGCTGCATGAGAGGTTTGTGCTTGAGGTTACATTGCCTTGGAATGAAAAAAATGGGGCAATAGAGAATGATAATGAAATCTATTAGGTATGACAGTTGTTTAACAAGAAGAAGTACATAAAGATTGACGTCTATATGGAGGTGCTACCGTTGAATGTGATGTATGTGGGTCAAAAGAGTTATTCGATAGTGATATTCAGACTATTGCCGTAGAAGCACCACAACCTGCTGAACCACCACCTGGTAAGACCAGTAGTAGAAATATTAAGAGTATTCCAAGGAAGAGAAGAAGAGGCAAGAGACTTACCCCTGGCCCTAGATTCGATAATCTTAGTCCATCAACCCCCACTCCTGAACCTGTCATTCCATCACCATCTGCACCTGAGTCAATACATCAATATGAAACAACACCTCAATATGGAGCTGAACAACATATGCCGAGTGACAATATATTAACCACATAATATGTTCTTGAGAAGATTAGGACACCAATGGAATCGAATCTACAACAAGATCAGCTGACAACATAGTTTGGCAGTGATTTTAATGACATACACCCAGATTATGACCAAAATCCATTACTTACTCCAACAATTAACCTAAAAATTAACCAAACACCAATACATGCAACTATTCATACATCTGAACCAGAGAAAAATAATGATGGGACTGATGATTTCTATAATATTTTGTTGGGGGAAGAAAATGATGATGATAACCTTGGGTTAGGTGTGAATAACATAAATCCATCATTGTCTCAAATTTTTTAAGACAATAGTTTAGAGAGCGGTCAATCTAATACTTCCTGCTACATCAACATCTTTCCAGCCAATTGTTGAACATGTGCAGTTAATACCACCAGAACAAACACCACTAACTCCTAATCATGAACTTGCACCTTGAATTTTCATCTCAAGTTGACCAAGTCGAACCATCTGAGACAACTATAAATGAGTCAAATACAGTAAATAGAAGAAGTGGTGAAGTGCATCCATCTCATTTGCACGCAAAAAAAAAAAAAAATTACTTCTGTCCGGATAAGGGCTTCTCAAAGGATTGCACAGCGGAGGCAGAAGAAACAACATGCTCCTATTAAGCCTTAGAAGTGGAAAGACAAGAAAATTAAATTATGTAGACAGTGAGTTTGTTTAGACCAGGCCTAAGCCAAGAAAGACAAGGCGAACTAGAAATTCGTTAGGTGCTGATCCTTCAATACAAATAGCAATGAATGATTTCTCTCCATCTCATGCTGAAGATTAGTTTCATTTATGGTCTAATTCAGAAAATGATGGCGATAATAAAGAAGCAAGACATGAAAGTAGTGGTAAATTTGATGATAATGATGCCAGTGATAAAGATGATGGCTTGTTAGAGGGTTATGAAAGTGATAATGATGATTTCGGTTCGATGTAATCATCAAATGATGAGCATCCATTTCGTGTAATGTCTCGCGTATTAGGGGGGTCAAATGTTTGAGAACAGTACAAATCCAGTTGAGTTTAGGGTTAGAATAGTTTTTAGAAAACATGAAGTCTTTTGCATGGGCCCTTCAAGATTTCTGTATTCAAGAAGGTTTTTGAGGTAAAAGAGTGAAATTTAAGAGAAGAAAGATATTATGTCATTGTTATACATCCAAGTGTTTTTTCAAGGTATATGCTTCATTGTAGAGACACGGTGAATGCTTCTAAATAATTTTTTTTTCATAATGTCCATACATGTCAGGGGATTATGAAAAATCCAAAGGCAACAACTGCTTAGGTTGTTAGGAAGTAGCAGAAGAAAATCATTGCCGATCTTTCATTTTTTGTGGAAAATATGGTCATTGACATCAAACATATGTATGGATTTCAGGTCAGTGCACAGAAGGCTTATAAGGCCAAAAGAAAAATTCTTGAGTCAGCAGGTGGTCGAGACCATGTTAAGAGCTTTAAGGACCTTTGGGACTATCTCACATCATAAAACAACATATGCTAGATGCACTAGCAATGCTTAAAGTTACAAAATCAGGCACCCATGCAGGCAAGTGTAGGTTCTAAAGGTTCGTTATAAGTTTCCCAAGGCTTAGAGATGGTTTCAAGGTGGGCTGCAAACCATTTATTAGTCTTGATAGATGTCATTTGAAGGGACCATTTGAGGGTGTCTTGTTATCAGTTGTTACACTAGATGCAAACTAATGGATCTTTCCATTGGCAGTATGTGTATGTGAATATGAGAACACTGATAGTTGGACATTCTAAGGCATTTGAATGAGTACTTGGTTGATTCAAGTGAGTTAACCTTCATGACAGATAGACAAAATGGAGTTTAACGAATCACAAAATAAGTGCGTAAAACTTTCGAAACAATGTAATTTTGATTTTTATTGATGTATTATACAATTGTAACTTTTTCTGCACATTTACAGCTTTATATGATGATCTAATAAACTGTGGTCGAAGTGATATGGAGTAACTTGATTATGTCAAAACTTAAAGGGGGCAGTTTAAAGTTTTGTCATTTCTTTGGGGTGGCCCAAGATTAACATTTTGAGTTCTTTTTTCCTTAACAGGTACTGTACTACGAGGCATATATTTTCCAACCTAACATAAAAATTTTCCCAATGTACAGTTGAGAAATGAGTACTGAAAGGCTGTCAAGGCTGCAAATAAGGATGATTTTAGAGAAGCAATGAATAATATAATGAAGGTTGATGCAAATCCTTTCGATTAGCTAAGAAATTCAACCAAAAATACTGGTCACCTCATGCTTTTGATAAATCAGTCAAATGTGATCATACAACAAATAACATGATTGAGAGTTGGAATGCATGGCTTGGAAATATGAGAAAGGCACCAATAATCACCCTAATGGAGCATCTAAGGAAGAAGATGATGCAAGCAATCATAAAAAGAAAGCTGGAATGCTAGAGATGGCGAATTGAAGTTCCTTCTTACATCAAGAAAAAAATGAACATATTACTCAAAGCTACAAGGTTCTATCATGTTATACCAGCAAGTGAAGTGTTGTTTGAAGTTGAAGATACCAACAAGTCATACATGGCTAATAATAAAAAGTCGCATGTGGTTAATTTAGATGAGCATACATGTGATTATAGGTTGTGGCAAATTAGTGGTCTACCATGCAGTCATGCGATGCCTTGTATTGCTCATTTAAGGGCTACTTATGAGCCATATATTGCTCTTTGCTTCGCAAAAGAGACTTATCTAAAATGTTATTCAGGCATCATTCATCCTCTGTCAGATAAGTCTAAGTGGCCACACATAGAAGCCGATGAAATTTTTGCCTCTAAATATACATAGACCACATCGCAGGCCTAAGACTTGTAAAAGAAATGAGGCTGGTGAAGCGTCATCCCACAGGAGAAAATTTACAATTTCCTGCACATATCGACAAATTCCTAGAATTTTAGATGGGATGGGCGAAGGCATCAGCCACAATATAAGATGATATCCTCAAATCCAATCAATGCAAGCATGAAAACTAGAACAATGATTATAAAACTTATGCTCCTATGTGCTGATAAATTTATATTTTTTACCCAATTATAACTAGCTGTTCATTATCTACTAATGACATTTTATTACATTCGTGAAATTTAGACGCACCGAAAGACTTTAGCGGTAGCTTCAAGCTTTGGTGCATCATATATAGGAATGAATGTTTTTGCCTCAAGGTCAGGAACAAATACACCTACATAACTAAGCGGTTTTGCTGCCCTATCAAGTACAACACCCACACCAACACCTGTAACAACACCACCAACACAACCATCTTTTGCTGCAGGGGTGTGCACACTACATCAAGTTTGTTTAACATTTATATTCAAAGGCATGACATATGTTCAATATCCACAAGATGAAGTTATTGATTTTGTTTGTTTATCAATGTAAGGTAGTTTTTAATATATTTTAGCATATATGTAATGTCAAATAACATGAGAAGCTTTGTTTAAAATTAGTGCAGCAACTATTACAACTTCAGTTTTGAGTTATTCACTGCTCTTATTTAATTTTGGTTGAAGTCTGTTAGTCTTCCTTTTATCTAAGAGTCAGTTATGGTATTTGCCTGATGAATAAATTTAGGAGCATGTTTGCTTTTTTAATCATGTTAGTTGACATACTTTAGAGGATTTTCTAATATAAATTAAAGCTCTACCATTAGTTGAAATTTTTTGCACTTACAATTTGTTACATACACGTGTTACAAGTTTCTACAATACATGTTAATGAATGTGTTGTGTTTGCTGGTCAAAATATAATTGCCAACAAGGGGTTTAGCAAACAAACAACCAGTTGGACAAACATTAGAAGCTGCATTTAGAACACCCCCTGTAAAAGGAATTCACATTACAGAAGAATAACTAGTCCAAGAGGTAATTCATGATCAGCCTCTCCTACAACAAAGATAAAAGGTGATCCGATGGGCAAATCAGCCTTTCATATTCGTTGTAAGTTGTTTAATATGTTATTGGGTAGGGTGAGTTGGTTTTTCAACCTTTAGATGTTGTTGTGACGCTTTGGTTAGGCTTGGTTGACTTTGTCAATGACACAAGCAAGGAGTTGACAAAGGAGAACAACCCCCCCTGTTGTTGATAGAGAGCTTACCGCTCCACCCTTTATAGTCGCGCCTGTTGTCATGGAAAAAAAAGTTTGTTTTCTGTCAAAGAAGTATGCTTAACATAGCCTATAACATAAAGGCATTTGAACTGCGTCTAAACTAAATTAAGGGTAAGGCCAAGGCCCCGCTCCCAAAAAAAAAAAAAAAAAGACACATGAGAGAATAGTAGGAAGGATCCAGTTTGAAACGGGATCTAATTAGAGAAGTTAGTGCAATGTTTCAAGCCTTTTATCGCATGGTTCTTACCCCCTTTGACTCTTCATTCTCAGATAGGGAAAGATATGAAAATTCTTCGCCTGTGAAATAAAATGGAGGAGAGTTCATCTCTAATGCTTTGTTTTGTGGAAGTAATTCATAGACTATGGCATTTTTTATTCATCAATCAGACCTCATGTGCAAATACTCCTCCACACTACTGGGTTGTAAAATGGAAAAATGGTCATCTCCTAGTTTAATTGCTATTTGAATTTAGCAGCATTGGTCGTAGAATCAAATATTGACGGTGACTGACCACTAGATCCGTCGATCGAGATCTTGGTCTTCCTGTAGTGCTATAGGTTTTTTACTTTCTCTCTCTTTATGGGCTTGGGGCTAACACCCTAGATCCTCCACTAAATCCTCCAATGGTGAAATGTAAATCAAGAAGGTGGTAAGACCCTTGCAAAGTTTCCCAATAATATAAAGATTCAAACAACAAGGAGCACTCAAATACTAGTCTAGTCTAGTAGTTTTTTTTTTCTATTAGTGTAAGAAAGAAAGAGCGGCAACCGATGCTACCAGCCTATCGTACTTTAAGTCCATCAGCTGATAAACTAGAGAGACCTCAAATGCTTTATTTAAAGCTTGCCTCGGCAACTTACTATACTAGCAATTAGCTTATTCGTAGTGTACTTTAAAAGTGTAACTGAATATGATCCTAGAAAACATACTAAATTATCAATCCAATAAGGTTCCTTTTAATAATGACTCTAGTTAGACTTCTTCTATGATGTTTATGAAGATAAGCATTCGGTATCCTTCCTTTATCTAGGCGGGTAGGTGAAGATGAATATTTCACATAGAGGAGTGCATCTATATAAAGCAAAACCGACGAACAAGGTAGCTTATTGAATGTCGACTACTATGAGAGGTATAGCTTACTTACTCACTCACATATCGATCGGCACATGAGCACTTTATTTAAATTGACCCAATAAGTGCTCTCCAAACCAAGCTAGATAGTCTTCTATCACTAGGCTCACCAACCAACCTAGATTTTTTTTAATTCTTATTAGTCGTACCGGATATCAAAACCATAATTATTTCTAACAGGGAAGAAAGAAATGAATGAATGTTCTTTTGGGAAAATGTAGATTGTGTTAAATTGTTTGTAAAGTATTGTTGTTGGGTTTTATTGTAGAGTATGCTCTAGGTAAAGGCATAGGGCAACATTATTCATTCATTAATTACATATTCACCACTAACAAATGATACTGGTCATTTTGTATAACTTCATATCTATAATAATGTATTATGGCAATGAATGAATATGACAGTCGGAAAGCAAGAAATTTAGCCTAAATTTTCTGATGTGTTGCAATTCATGTTTTGGACAAAGGTAAGAGGAGCAGTAGCAGAAGTGTGCAAATATTCAGCTAATTTTTTGTGTAGTTTTCTGGTCAGGGATTTTAAAAGTATGAAAAAATCCGAGAAAGATTTAAAATCGCATGGCTTTAAAGGCTTACAACTGTAAGCCTTTAAAACCATGTGGTTTTAAAGGTTTCCCGTACTTTCTCGTACTTTAAAATTCCGGACTGGAACATTTCTATATATATATATATATATATATATATATATGAACAATAGCTCATGTGTTATCAATGTAATGAACTACAACTTTTGATAATGAAATACATCATTTTGATTACCTTATGTACAAAAGTTCATGTACAACAACTCATGTATTATTAATGTAATGAACTACAACTTTTGATAATGAAAGACATCATTTTCATTACTTATGTTCGTGCTCTACTTATTTAACTTTATTATTTAAGCCTTGTAGTCATCCTATTTATTTATTTTCTACCTAAAATGATAAATGTACATAATATACAGTAATTACATTATGATGATGGTATACAACAAGTTCTTTATCTTGTCTGATTTTGCAATAAGCTTGGTGGTCATTGTTGTCAGCTTCTTATTTTCGTGATGGAAAGTTTGGTTCTCTTCTTTAGCTTGCAGCTTACCCAACCCTCTTGCAATCACCTTGTACTCAATGCTAGATGGTTCATACCTCTTAAAGTAATCGCAGCCTGGCCTCTCACATTTGTAATAAAGCCTCTTAGGATTTGCAGCAAATTCAAAAACTTTGATTGTGGCTTATTCACCACAGTCAGTACACGATTTGTTTCTAAACTTGATGATCTTGCCGTTCACTGACAACTTCTCTTCTTTGTCTTCATAAAAAAAGTTGTTGGAGCTTCCTCTAGAGGATGGCATTCTCACTGCTTTGTTGAAGCTTTTGCAGCAATAGATGGATTTTGATGCTTTGGGGCTAGTGGGTTGTGTACAAGGGTCTTTGTAAATTTATGAAACAATGCTGTGCACAATCAATTTGAATTTTAAACTAGTTGGACACGTGTAAAATTTTATTCCATTTATCATAATTTGCATACGATGACATAGCTTGTAATTTTCCTAACTAATATGTCTAATTAAGGGAAACTAATCACTTTTTCAGGCCCATGAAGTTCTTTCCACATTTTTTTAATCATTTATTCACTATTTACATATTAATATTTTAATAGTTAATTTTTTACATTTTCAATTACTTAACATATATCAATAATTGTTGTTAACCTTACAAAGCCGTTACAAAAATATTTTGTTAGGGCAGGGATACTTTCGTACTTTCATGAGTCAGTGGCGGTCAATGGTTAAAGATAACGAGTTTTGGGGGGTAGATTGATATTTTCAATAGTAAGTGGGGTAATTTGAAGATTGTCACTTCACTAGGGGTAACACAAAATTAACCCATGATTTAATGTCCAGCAAGGGGTGGGGGTAAAACAAAAATATTACCAAAAAAAAGCACAACTTACCCTATTAACCTAAGAAATATGTCTTCTAAAATGCCTTGAAGTTGCTACATATGGACCCTACAGGATCAGCCTAAATCCTCCTAAAATATCTCATCAACGGTTACATGCACTAGCAGTGAAAGATGGAACCAATTTACCTAAAATTTGAGTGACCGACAAAGGCATCGACTGCTCTAAAAGCTCAATTAGCTCATTTGAAATGAACTAAAACATATATTATATTGTTTTTAATTTCATTTAAGTTTTGCTATCCCTAAAAAAGTGTTTTAAGATGAATCAACACAAATCATTAACAAAACTACCCCAGAAAATCAAGCTCTCATAATATGATTCATTTTTTCTAGAATCAATGAATTCCTAAATAAAATATGATAATATTATAAGTTTTAGATGTAAAATCTTCATTTTAGCCCCCGTAGGATTGCACATTCTCTCACATTTTTTAAGCTTTAGACAAATTCATTTAAGTTATCTATGATCCCGCAAACATTAATTCTAAGAACAAAGTACATCTTTACAATTATTAATTTTTTTAATAATTTCTTTTTCCTTTTCTTTGTTTGAAACATGTGAACCTACTCTTTTTTTTGATGTTTTATTGACTTTATCTTACTCAAATTTGTATTATCTTGTTTTTAAATAGGGAAAAAACTTTATACTACAAAAATAAAACTTTTACATGTTATTGCCTATACAATTCAAAACAATCATATAATCAGTTTTGAAATGTTTTAATCTAGCCCCTATAAAGTTAAACTTTGAACTCCACCCTGTATATATAGTATGTGATACAAGTTACTAAGTGAATACATTTCTAGTATCTTTTTAGTAGTATATATTTCTTGTAAATGTAAGGTTGAGATTTAACTTTTTTCTTAAAAAAAATAAATCCAATAATTAATACCTTCATTAAAAATTATTTTAGCCCACCTTTGAAAAAACTCCAGCTTCGCTCCTTGCCACAAGTCAATTTTAATCATAAAATTTGGACTGAATTTTTTTCACTAGGCTTTTATTTTTGTGGTCAGATTATTTAATTATTTTATTTTATATTATTATTGAATCAGATATAATATGATATTAATGTAACTATATTTTAACTCATAAGTAGTAATGTCATATCTAATCCATCGGCTGTAGATTTTTTAATTTTTAATCCAATCCAATCGACGAATCCACAAATCAGATTTTTACGGATAAGATTTTTGTAGATTAAATAGATTGAGCGGATCAGATTAGATTCTAAACGCCCCTATCGCAAGATAGTTAGTTAATAAGCTATCATAAAGAATAAGTCAATGTTTTGTGTTCATCTACATGTCCATAATTAGTAAGACATAATTAATACCGCAAAATTAAAAGAAAAACAAAAGTAAAATAGATCAAATAATAATTTTATTAATTCTTAAATTAATTGTATAACATAAGCACATATGGGCATGCATGCATGATGCATGTACCTAGGGATGACAACATTCACCACAAGGGCCCATACCTGCATGGCCCCAATCAATTCAGGTCGGGCATAGGCTCTTAAATGTTTTAAAATTAAAAATGGGTCTATGTTGGGCATAAACCCAAACCCCAAATATATATTAGGTTTGGACTTAGGGATTTTTTAGGCCTCGAAACCCAAATCCGAAATATTTTTTTTAAATCAAAATGTATTTTAAATTAATCAAATGATTAAAAAATAACAAAAACCTAGATCTAAAACTCATGGCTCTCTAACCACTTGGGCTTAGCCCAAGTGGCTAGAGCCATTCTCTCACAAATGTGAGGGAAGTGGTTCGAGCCCCCGCAGATGCATTGTAGGGGTTTAATTTAAATTTATGTCCTTGGAGTCTCAGAGCTTGAGTGAAGACAGTCTTTTTCCCAGGATTGGAGTTGGGCATCCCTCGAATATTTGAGAAGGTTAAAAAATCTGAGTGGTACCATATCAGAGTTTATATAAACTGGTATCAATAATTTATATGGTGTAAATATCGTGAGCAATAGTTTTCCTAAAAAAAAAAAAAACTCATGGCTCTCTCTCAAAACACTATCAATCCCATCGCCACCTCTAAGTCTCCACTAGAGCTCCCTTCCCGGCCATCACGTCACCTCCAAGCCGACATCGATTCCTACTATTTGGCTATCCGATGCCATTTGTGCTCTTCTCGACGGCGGTGTCAATTTTTCTATGTACTCCAGCGATGCGGTTTCCGCTACTCTTTGCTTGAGCACTCTCTAATTTACAAGAGGTAAATTTTTTAGTTTTACTTTTTTATTTTATTTTATTTTTTTGCTGGAATTTCATTAATTAATGGCCGATTGTTTTATTACATAGAAATTTGAGCATTATGTTTTCGATAATATTGATTTTTGATTTTGGACATTACCCTTTCTAGAATTTTGTTTGGAAATTTTGTAGTTGGTATGTTGCTTGAATTTATTGTTGGAATTTCATTTGAGACTGTGTAACAAGTGACAATGAATTAATAAATTTATATATTTGTCTAGTGATTAAGTAATATTAAATTAGCCTTCAAGTCATAAGATTTTGGTGGATTGATTCAAATATTGCAATAATTTTCTTAATTGATTTTTAGTTAATCTGCTTTGGTTCCTATTACTCCCTGTTGAAAATTTTTATTATCACTAAAGTGAAATAAAATGTAATGCTCCTGGTGTGTGTTGATTCTTGGTTGTGTAAATAGTTTTATAGTTTTAGGGTGCGTTTGAGATTGATGTTGGGCAGCTGTAGTTTAAAAGTTACAGCACTAAAGTGTTTGGTAAACACTACCAGCTGCAGTTTGGAAATTATGTTGATATGATTTTTCACTTATATAATAGAAAATCTATTATATTTTTAATAATTTTTTAAAATTATTATTTAAAGTTTATATTCACTATAAATTATTAACTTTTATTTTATATAGTGTTTTTTTTCTACAATAACTGTAATTTAAAAGTTACAGCACCTCAATCTCAAACGTACTCTTCATTTGCTTGTAATTGAAGGCTCCGAGTGCCAAAAAGAAAGGGGTTTTATTTCTTTAAGACTTCACGTCATGTGGCTAGTGTAATAGGTTTTCTATTATTTTCCTTCTAGAGAGTATGACAAATTGATCTCTAAAGGAAAGCTTTAGGAGAGCCAACACTACTAGAAAAATGGTCTTTACTGACTTTAGAATAGTGTCAGAAATTACTTTTACTGACACTTGTTAATTGTGTCAGTAATCTGGGAGTCAGAAAAATAGTGACACTTGTAAGTGGTGTCAGTGATTACTATTACTACAGTATCACCGATATTATGACACCATAGTATTAGTAGTTATTGATATTTTATTAGTATCTATGATTACTGTTACCATGGTATCACTAGTTAATTTATTTTTTAAAAAATAAAAAATTAAATTGGATCATTGCCTATTGATTTATTTGTAAAATTAAAAGCACCACAAAATAACAAAAAGAAATTGATTTATATCACAAAATCTTTCATTTCACATTTAAATATTATTAGTATATATTACAAATTGAACTTCAATAGCCAAAATATGAGATATCCTACTCTCATAACTAAATAATCCAAATTCAATACATAAAAATTAGTCTCTGTCCCTATCTGACCAACTTCCATAAGAATTAGCCTCATCACTTCTGCTTTCACTGTGATAATTGGAGCGCCTCCGACTCCAAGTTGTTTCATGAACAATTGACGTTCATCACCATGGCTTCTGCCAGAACCACTTTTCACACGATCAGCCTCCCTTGATCTAGACCTTCTGTAATGATGCCTGCATAAGAAATTACAAAACCATAAATAACCAGAAGATTTCTAACATCAGCAGTAAATACATTAAATAATGAAATTTGATCATAGTTTGGATCATCATCCCTTGTACATAAGATTGCAATGCTACATCACCAAAGGCTTCTTGTTGAATCTAATTATTTTCTTGCCATGCTTGCAACATGGTCATTACGCCACATACTAATCATACATTTTTGAAAGTGGGTTTTAAACTCGAACAATAGACCAAAAAACCAACAGAAGAACTTTCTTTAAATCTTGCATTGAAAGAACATCTTTTCATTATTCATTGCTTCTAAGAAAACGGAGTTAGGAGACTTGAAGAAAACACAAATGAAGAGAACGATACTATGAAGAAACCTCTCAAAATCATAGGTCAAACATGGAAGTTTAAACTAAAAAATTCAAATAACAGAAAGTGAATTAAATAAACAAGAGTTCATATATACCAAGTACAGTTTTTAGTGTCTATAACTAGTAATAAAAGCATACCTGTCGGCATTAGTTGAATCTATCTTGTTCCTCGTTTGTCCTTAGCGTTCTTGATTCCAGGTCCCAGATTCATCAGAATAACCAAATAAAGCAGCCATCTTTTTCACCCAATATCTCGGAGGTGGTTTATCCCAATCAGCCCATTCATAGTCTCCGCCAGGGTTGCGGAAACAGTGGATAAAATTGCAAGCCATTCCACAAGAGCATGTCTGTTAAAATATATGCCCAACGAAGATAATAAGAGTGTAAAGAAAAGAAGAAAAGAAACAAACTCATTTCATATCAAAAGCAAAATGGCAAAGAAAAAAGCAAGTGTATAAGCCGCACAATTATAACTCTGAAAAATGAGACAATTGGCTGTACCTTTAGTCTTGACTTCATATATTCCCCACATATGGCAATCTTCCATCTAGTCACATTAATAAATTGATTGGTTGGTGCGAGTTGTATAACAACGCCAAATTGATTGTAAGTAAAATTAAAAAGAATATGATTACCTTAAATAAAAAAGAAAAATTTATGGGTCAAGCTCACAAGGCCATAACGGGCGAACACTTGGGATCTGTCAAACAGCGTCGGTACTTTCTTCTCTCTTTGCAATTCACAGTGTTGACACATTTTTTTCCCTGAAAAGTACTGCAAGTTAGTAGATTTATCACTAATCAGATTTAATAGGAAACGTTGACAGCTTGAATTTAAGATTTTCTTTAATTTAATTTGGAATGCTATGAACAAAACATAATTAGACATGTCAATGCACCACAAATCAAATTTCCAAGTCATTTGGACAACTCTACATTTGCTTCTCACATGATAAAACTATATAAGTTAAAATTGCATATGAAACTGTAAAAGTAGCAGCAGGTGTTTGAATATATATTAAATTTAAAATACTAAATATATCATAATGATACTTTCCACATTTTAAGTGGACATATAAATCAACAACATATTAAAATTTGAGGCTATTCTGATATCATTAGGCTGGTGTTTGATAGGATCAAAGATTAATGAACAGTTCTGTCAAAATTACATATGAAACTGTAAAAGTAGCAGTAGGTGTTTGAATATATATTAAATTTAAAATACTAAATATATCAAAATGATACTTTCCAGATTTTAAGTGGACATATAAGTCAACAACATATTAAAATTTGAGGCTATTCCGATATCATTAAGCTGGTGTTTGATAGGATCAAAGATTAATGAACAGTTCTGTCAAAATTACATATGAAACTGTAAAAGTAGCAGTAGGTGTTTGAATATATATTAAATTTAAAATACTAAATATATCAGAATGATACTTTCTAGATTGCAAATAGAAGTGTAGTTTATCCGAATTTCAGCTTATTCTAACTCTGTTAGACTATACGTATGCAATATCAAACATGGTACATATGTAATTTCTAATAAAATTGGACAACAACCAACCATATTGAGAAATCCATTCAAAATCAAATATAAACCCAATTCATTCCAAAATTTCCAGAATTAAAATGTTCTCATTTAAACTTAGTTTAATCAAACTTTCAAATCAATTGAAAGTCGTTTAGTTAAGTTCGGAAACAACCAAGTTCACAACAACAGTCTATCAATCCTCAAATTTTCAGCATAATTTCATGAGGGAGAATGGAGATTTTTACTTAAGAAAATTTTAGGTTTGGGTTTTCATACACACCATTAAACGAAATATATAATACATACTAAACCCATGATTGTCGATTGCCATTATTCTTTTAATTAACAAATTGCATTAAACCTAAATCCATAATCACCGATTGTAATCATTCTTTCACTTAATAAACTGAATTCCACCTATAATAAAGCTGCGTTTTATTTATTTTATTAAACAATAAATTAGATTATAAGCAACAAAAACCCTAGATGGCTAGATTTCCAAACAAGTGCAAGCTCTCATTTGCACTCAATAAACATCAATCAATTAACAGATAAATACTTAAACAATGAGAATAGAGAATGAGACAAAGAGTTACCACAACACTGATTCGTACTTTCAACCTTAGCTTTGCCCAAATTCTTCACAGCACTTTTTGGGTTCTTTTCAGGGATATTTTAGCTTAAGGACGACGGGTTTCAAGGTTTTGACAAAGGCGGCTTTCAAGGTAGATCATTGTTAGAGAGAGAAAGAGAGCGAGAGAGAGGGAAGGAGAGAGAAGGAAGAAAGCTTCGGCGGCCGTGAGATAGATTTTTTACTTTAACAAAAATTTTTAGGTTTTAGGTTTCACACAGAACATGAAAGATTTTTAGGTTTTAGGTTTTAAGTTATAATATTTATTTATTTATTAATTTATAAGTTCAAAAATGCAATTTGTGGCCGAGTGGTATAGCGGTTAAAATAAAAAGGTTATGGCTTAGAGGTCTTCAGTTTGATTATTAGTAGATACAAAATTAAAATTTTATTTTTTTAACTACTAATACTTTAGTGTCACGAATCTGTGATATTTGATTTACTGACACCGTAGTATTAGTAATTTGTGATACTTATCTGTTAAACACGGAAAATGCCCCAAATACATGTAATTACTGATACTTTATAATAAAGTGTCAGAAGACAAGTGTCACAAAAGACCATTTTTCTAGTAGTATAAAGATTTCAATTCAAATTAATTAGCCACAGACTCTTGAATTTATACAATGAACAGTTACAAGTAAGAAAAGTATTATTCACACAATGATGCACAGAGGACAGTTATTGAATTGAAATATCTTTTGTGAATGGCAACATAGAGAAAGCACTAATTAACTGGAAAGAAATTTCCAGACAATGAAAATCTTGGATTTACTTTGTGTTTTTATTTGCTACTACTCAACAATGCGAATCGCATTGACTAAATAAAGGCAAATACCACCCACAAAGTAAAATTATTATGTCTTTGATAAATTGAGTCATTGATTTTTGTCTCCTTTAGGAAACATGCCAAAGTAAATTAACTGGTTATATTGCATGTCCAGTTATCAAATATTATTTTCATTATCAAATATACACCTTCACTACACATGCTTTATAATGCAGCTGCATGTGTGCTATCTATTTATTTGTGAGGATGTGATGATATTTTCATTTACATATGTGTTTATAGATTCGGGGTGTTCGTTGATTGGATCTTGTAGATTGGACATCAATTCATATCTGATCTGCATATGTATGGATTATATTTGAATTTGACCAAATCCATATTCAATCTACCATTTTGCGGATTGGTTTCCAGGCTAAATATTTTTAATTATGTCCTATTCACAAACTAACTAAATAAAAAAAATATTATAAAAATAATTTTATTACCGATCAAATTCAAAATTAAATAAGATTTAAATAAATTCATTATTAAATAAAGTTAGAAAATACATTCAAAATTTCAAAATATAACACACTAAAAAGAAAAAAAATCTTATTTGTTTAGATCAGAACATGAAAATTAACTACTTAAAAAGCTATATTTTTTATTTAATTATTTTTATTTTATATTATTATGGAATAAAATATAATATGGTATTAAAGTAACTATATTTTAACTTATTTATTTATTAATAAGTATAATGTCATATTTACAAGTTTAATTTTTTTATTAAATAAATATTTTTTTGCGGATTCGCTGATTTTTATGGATTTACAGAAGTAAATCTATATCCAATCCACCGACTGCGAATTTTTAAATTTTCAATCTATTTTAATTTACCAATCCACAAATTAAATTTTTACGGATCAGATGAATTGAGCGGATCAGATTGGATTTGAACACCCCTAATAGATTTAATAAAGAATAACGTTATTGATTGTAGGTTCGGCGTTCAATATGTCAGGTTCTTTGCCCACATCGCACTTAATGGATGGTGATGGCAATCAAACTCAAGGTGATTCAACCGCTAGTGTCACTCATTGTGGGTTGTGACGTAGAGGAAGGTTGAGGTCAATTATGTGGGAGCATTTTGAGAAGAAAAACATTAATGGGATTGATAAGGCCGTGTGCAATGTTGCTATAATGCATTGGTAGCAAGGAATATTGATGGAACAAAGCACTTGCACGATCATTTAAAGATATGTCAAGTGAAAAGGGAAATGGAGGCCATAGAATTCCCACTAGCAAAGAAAGCTAACTTAGGGCTTTAGGCGACTGTCTAGTTTACATATACTTAAAGTGGCCCTGAATTCTTGCATTGTATTTAGAGTTATGTTGATTAACCAATTTATAAAAACAAATGCAGAAAATTTGACATGTCTAGGTTTGAATCTCTGGGAGTGTATTATTTATTATTTTCTTTGATTATTGTACTTTTTTGAAATGGAATTTAGAATAATCATGTTATCAAATTTGTCAAAAGTTTATAAGTAAAGTGGGATAGAAAAAATTCTATCATACAAAAGAATCAGATTAACTCAAAGTCTACTAGGTAGAAACCCTTAGGACATAACGAATTATAATGATTTATTTTAGTAATACACATAATGAATTCGACTTAATAATTAAAGAGGTAAATTGATCTCACTAAATAAAGAACAAGACACAGCCTCACCAAAAATAATATCGTCTACGAATAATTTCTTAGAAAACTTATACAAACACTACCACCATTGAACTATTAGAATCTCCACGCGCCATCATTGGAGTCGACACAACGGCCTATAATGCCAACGTATTATTCCGATCTGAATAACAAACAACATTAAAAAATAGACTAATGTTAAGTTACATGCATATATTTTATACCTCTTTCACATAAATAATAAATAATATGGGTTCATTTATTATTTATGTGAGAGGATTGACTTAAGGGATCCTAAAAAGTAACCGTAAAATAACCTTAGAAGCTAATAAAATCTCATAAAGAACAATAAAATAAAAAATAAAAGAAAAAGCTGGCAAAAGAAGAATCCCTCTCGTACTGGAGACACTTTATGTGATTTGAGTTGATGGTCGGCCACTTGTGTACAGAAAATGAAGATGAAGGAATAATTGCATTTGCTGTGGGTCCTATGAGCAATGGAGAATTCCTATAGCAGTTACTTTGATCCATCCAAGCAAGTGTCCACGTTGGCAAACATATTAAACTTGAAAAAAAAAATCATCAATATTGATAATATATATTAGAGTGCATCATATAGGTATAATTTTTTAAATGTATCTTATTTAAATAAAATTTTTATTAATAAAACTTTTAAAATAAAATTTTTACTAAAATATTTTTAATTATTTCGTTGTCAATAAAATTTTTTAATAAAAATTATAAAATTATTTTAATAGATAAATTTTTTAAAATTATATTATGAAAAAAATAAAATAAAATAATTAAATAAATATATGGTATTTTAAATATTTTAACATTAATAAAATTCTTTAACTTTTATTTTCAAAAGTTTAAAATTTAAATTTTATTAGTAGTAGCAAAATAATTTATATAATTTTTTAAAACTCTAGTAAAAAACAACTAAATAATCAAAATTTAATAAAAAATTATCGGATTAAATAAATAATAATTAGATAAACTATATCAAATAACTACTTATATCGAACACTATCAAAATACTACCAAGCCAAAAAATGGAGTATTGCTGTGATAGTAATATTTTGTTGGTAGTCACTTTTTTCTTTTTTGGGTATGTGATATAATATTATGTAAAAACAAATAAATAAATACACGTAGCAGTAACAAGTGCCGCCACGTCACTAAACAGAGAGCATGTCCCAATTCACCTTCCTTCATTGCTCCTAGTCAAACGGTAGAAAACTCAACAACCAAATGGGGACGGTCACCACCACTTCACTCGTCTCTTTCACCACTTGCTTTCTTCCAAAATCACTTTATTCCAAAACCCACTTTCAGTTTCAGTCTCAGTTACTCAGAAGACCAAACTCACTCCTCCAATTTCGAAACATTTCCCTTAATCGGAACAAATCATCGGACTGCGTGAGAATCAAGGCATCATCATCATCATCATCAATGGCTGCCGAGAATAAGAACAAGAACAAGAACGTACAGGTTTTTGACTCAGAGGAAGATCTGGCTGTGTCTTTGGCCAAATACACCGCCGATCTATCTGCCAAGTTCGGTAAAGAGAAGGGCTCCTTCACTGTCGTCTTATCCGGTGGTTCTCTCATCGACTCCCTCAGGTGGGTCCTTAAGTCTATTATTATTTTCTTTATTAATTTTTGCTTTTTTCATGATATTTTTTTTCCTGTTACGGTTTTATGGTTGGGGACTATGCAGGAAATTAGTGGAACCCCCGTATGTAGATTCAATTGAATGGGCGAAATGGCATGTGTTTTGGGTTGATGAAAGAGTTGTTCCCAAGGATCATGATGATAGCAATTATAAGCTTGCTTATGATGGTTTCCTTTCTAAGGTACACTATTTGACGCTATTGCTTTTTGCTTTGATTAGATATTGGTTTTTGCTGTTTCTACTTCTAAATAGATATTAAAATGAAAATTTGCTCATAATCATATCCTGTCATGCACGATTGCAACGAAGGGGTAAGATAAATTATTTTAACTGGGATTAGCGATAGAATCAAAATTTAGAAAATTTTCTTCCTACACAAAGAGACCAAAAGTTTGAAAGCAAATACAAGAATTAAGTTATTAAATGGTTTTTATTTTGGGGTTGTTATTGTTGATCGAGAATGAAGGCTTGTTGTGTGACCCAGCGTGTCCAGAGTAATACCTTTTTTCTTTTTTTAATCCTATTCTTTCCAATGTAACTCACGTACCTATTGAATCGTGAACCGAAGAATCAAGTCCTACGGGGCCACTTCTTACCACTGGACTTCAGAGTAATCTTTATTTATCAGCTTCACAATTTTTTTAACAGCTCACCAAGTATCTGGGATTCAAGATTTCGAACAGAATTTTCAATAGATTCTCGGAGAAGTACTGCTTTTTTCTGAACTTGCCTGGGAGTTTACATTTGTCCTTTTCTGAACTTTCAAGTGATCTTGTGATGAGTTCTGAGACTGCTTCTTTAGTGCACATTTTAATCCTTTCCTGCATCCAGACGTTAATTCGACTATTCAAATTGAATCATTTATTTGCAACTCTTTTGAACTTTGATCATTTGCTAACTTAGCAACTAGTAACAGGAGCATATGCTTGTTGATTGAAACTATTCACAGGAGAATATGCTTATTGATTAAAACTATGTGATTGTAATGTTCAATAGGTGAATCTGCACTCAAGGGCTTTTATTTCATGATATTCCGCACTAAATCTGCATTGCTACTTTAGGTGTTTATTTATTTTTTCCCCATCTTGAACAGGTACCAATTACCACTGGCAATGTCTATGCCATCAATGATGCATTATCTGCTGAAGGTGCAGCTGAAGATTATGAGACTTGTCTCAAGCATTTGACAAAGAGCAATATATTAGCTACATCTGCTGCTACTGGTTTTCCAAAGTTTGATCTCATGCTTCTGGGTATGGGTCCAGATGGACATATAGCTTCTCTGTTTCCAGGGCATCCTCTTCTCAAGGAGAATGAAAAATGGGTTACTTTCATTAAAGACTCGCCAAAGCCACCTCCAGAGAGAATCACTTTCACCTTCCCTGTAATCAACTCATCTGCATATATTGCAATGGTGGTGTGTGGTGCTGGAAAATCAAGTGCAGTTCAAACTGCATTGGGTAATAATCAAAACTCTGATTTGCTGCCAGTTCAAATGGCATCGGCTGAAGAAGAATTTACTTGGTTTCTTGACAAAGACGCGACTTCAAAGCTGTAAGAGTCGGAACAATTAGCTGTATGCGTGAATCCCTGTTATCTGCTATGATAATTGGTTTGATCTGTGTGGTTTGACTACTAGTACTGCTGGATTTTGTTAGTAATGAGAAAAGAGTGAACTTGTTAATGCAAGTGAAAAAGATTTGAATAAATATAGTTTGATATTTTAATACTGTTGGTTGGAAATTTTGTGATACTAATCAGTGATCATCATTTCATTCCATGGTAGCTTTATAATCATCTTTTTGGATGTGCAGATAAAGTTTTTTTATTACAATCATAGTGGTAGCCCTTTTTCTAAACACAGCACATAATTTTAGTAGTCTAGGTATGTAAACTTGTTTTGCTACCTAAAATAGACACTAGGCACAGAGATATAAAGTAGGTGTTGTCACCCTTAAAAATTCCTTATAAAAATACGTTTTTGTATGGTTACAGTTTTATTCTTATGGGGAATTACATAAAAAGACCGAGAATCTGTCTTTTTTTAGGTCATCTGTTTATGTTGAAATTAAAATAAAAAAATCAAACAAAGTCTGTACAATTGATTTTAACAATTTTTTTTCTTTTGACATTTCTTTTAAACCAATAGCAACAACCGACAGTGGATTTTTTTAAAATTAAATTTGTTAAAGTTTCTATTTTCCTTTTTTTTTCTTATTCTAAAGAATAAATAAGCGATAAATAGATACAGCGATCTTTGTTTAAAACTAGGATGACAAAAGGAGGAAAATAAATTGGCAAATTGGTGAGCAAATGATTACTACAAATAAATATAATTTAAAACATTACCAGTTGCTTCAAAAGAAAAAGAAAGAGACGAACTGGGTGTGGACAAACGGAATTTTGAGAGGAGTGGAGCTTCTAACCTTCTCCAAAATCTTTATAACATCGTTTTGAATTTTATTTCTTAAAATATTTTTAGTTTCAATTTATAAGATATAAAATCATATAAAATAATTTAATTATTTTCCCATAAAATTTCATCTCAAAACAGCAAGTATCTCTTCTAAGTTTTTATCATAAAATATAGTACAAATCCTAAAGTATTTAATTAGTTTCCTTTTATTATATTATTTATATTTCCATAACTCAAAACTTATATAATTTTCCTTCGAACAAATATTTTTCAACTAAAATATTAAATATAAATATAAATTATGAAATCGGTAGGAGTAAAATTTTATCAAAAGAATATTTTATTCAAGTGTTTAATTGAATTTTCATTAAAAAATAAATTAATTAGTCTTCGGTTATTTAGGTAATTTCTATAATATAAGGATTTTATGAGGAATTTTAAGAGGTGTAGAACCGACTACTCTTTTCTAGAGGTGTTAATAGTTCTACTCTTAGGTAGCTTTTACATTTTGGATTGGAGTATGAATTCTGAGAAGTGGAAATCCTGAAATTAAGAGTGTGGAGTGGGAGTTGGAGTTGGTTGTTTATTTACACTCGAATGGGAGTATAGAATTAAAACCAGAATTCAATTTATGTGTTTACATTGTCTTGGATTGGGAGTAAATGATTTCAAATTACAGTTTTACCCTTATTTAAATAATTATATTTTTTAATTACAAAATTAATAAAAATATATTTAAAAATAAAATAATATTTATTTTATTATAGTTGTAAAATAATAATAATTATTAATATTCTTAATTATGTAAATCACAATTTTTATTATTTTAATTTTAATTATGTAAATAAAAAATTATTAATAAGAGCAACACAAATGAAACATTATTATTAATAATACAGTAAAAAATTAATATTTTCTTAAAATAAAATATTTATTATTATTAATTACTAATATTAAATAAATATAATACTATTATTTTTAAATAAAGATAATAATATTCTATTTCAAATAAAAATATTATATAATAATATTATTAATTCTCCTTAAAATTTGTAAGTAAACATTGAAGTAGAAAAAATCCACACTCATCACTCCCACTCAAGAAAGTAAACACAACATTAGTTTTTTTTTATCTGTTAGATAGGATGTGAAGAGATAAGATGGGATATGATAAGATATAATTATATTTAGTGATGTCTTATGTTTGGTGTAATACAAGAATGGACTGAATTGTAATGTATATATGATTTTAACATTAAATTTAGTGAAAAATAATAAAATGATTAAGAGTTTAGATATTAATTTAAGTATACTTGAAAAATAATTAAACATTAGTTTTTATAATAGTTGAGAAACTATTTAGTATAATTGGCCATGGCCTCCAATAGTAAAACTGTCTTCACAAAATTAGGATTACAGTAGGGCCAAGGATATGGTAATACTAATACTTTTCACAGTTGTATAAAATTTTAATATACTTACAAGTGCACGAACTTTTAGAAATAGAATAGTAGTAACGAAATCCAACTCACATGGATTGTTGAAAATTTGGAAAGTTTAAATTAAATTTGAAACAACGTTATTCCTAACCTAATTGAGAAAATTGAGTTTTAAGATAAACTAAACTAACTAAACTAAGAAAATAATTAAAGTAAACGAAATTTCGATAAGACAAAATTTACCAAAGTTTTAGAATCCATTACTATTCAAATAATAATTATCTAATTATTATTATTCCCCAATCTTTTAGTGATAACAAGAAATTAATATATGTCATCTCATTGATGAAACAATTAAGCCCAAGTAATCAAATCTAATATAGGTTCTTTTTCACTTTAAGGTAGGATTTCTAAGGATTTTATGTATTCTGTTGAAAAAACAAAGAATCAAAGTTTTCTAAGCATTTTATCTATCCAATTTATTAAAAAACAAATAATAAAAAAAACGACCACATTAATAATTATTTTATCAAGTTTGGATTTAATCAAATAATCTCTTAATTGTCAAGAATATATGATATTAAAGATGAAAAGATAATTATTCAATCAGTCATGTAAAATAAAAACCACAATCATTGAAAAATATATGTAAGAAATTAATTGAATAAAAAAATAATTATTTCATCAAATAAAATTTTATTTTTAATCTTGGTATAAAAAAAATTAGTAGACATACTTAAATGGAAGGCAACAAAACAAAAAAAAATCAGCCGTGGAAAGCTTCGAAGATTGCTGCTTCTCTCTGTCTGTCTGCTGTCCGGCTTCGTAATTCCCCTCAATGTGGCTGAATGCTTTTCTTTACATAATGCCATGATTTATTTATGAAAGAGTTCCGTATGCCATATTAACTATTGGCCCAATCCAATTTGGATTCTAATCCTAATTTAAAGCAACTAATTTCCTATTACAATCTACTACAACCGCCACTTTAAAAGAATAAAAATCTTTATATTAATTGTAACGCCACAAGTCCTCCACAAAGCTAGCAATTTGACTTCCAATTTTGGTCTTCACATGCTTTTTGGTTATAGGTTCCATTAATCTTGGTTTTATTTTCTTTTATCTTCCGTTTTATTTTTAATTTAATCTTACATTCTTCCAAAATTGAAATTTTTTCATGTATTTTTGTATTCATAATCTCTAATTATATATCCCTTTTCAATAAAATATTTCAATTAACTAAAAATGATGAATAAAAATAACTAACAGATATATAATAAAAGGTAATGTTGGATTTTTTAATCCAATATTGTTGGATCCTTAATCCAACATTAGGTTTATATGTGAATAATTATGTGTTGCGGACTATCATATAAGATTAAGCCCAATTAAAAGTGATCTATTTAAGTTTTTAGTAATATATCTAATAGAGTATGGATCTTTAATGTCTAGAGACCCAGTAGTATTCTAATTCTATGATGGGCAGAATTAAGAATACCCAGTGACAACAGGAAAATGTTATCTATATAAATGGTTATGGTCCTCAGGTCACACGTATTTTTCTATCATTTCTGAAATCACACCATCAGAGAGAGAGCCATGAGAAAACTTAAAGAATTCTCTAGGAGAATGTGTAGATCTGGAAGACCAACCACACAACCCTAAAGAGTAATTAGCTTTATGGATTCAAGTACACTTCCACTAATTATTTTATTGATTCTTGGTGATACAACATGAATGTTCCTAGGTTATAGGTGATGGTTTTCACCAAAGGTTTTTTGCCCTATCAAGTGGTATCAGAACCTCTTCATGTTAAATCATTGAGAATCAAATTTAATCTTGATTAATAATTAAATCTTTGGTGTTCTTGAATTTAATAATACCAGAATTATTAAAATTATTGAATTTGAGAATAAATATGTAATTGTTTTTTTAGAATTTATTTTTTTAAAATTCAGATTTACAGTTTAAAATTAAAAAAATTCATATTAAAAAAAAAGATTCAGTTTAAAGTTTAAAGCCAGCGACAGCCCAGCCATCACTGCCATTGTCGTCAGGCCGGCAATGGTTAAGTTGATCTGCAACTGAAGGTTGCGGCAGAAGGTAAAAGTGGCGGCCCATCAAGGATGAATAAAGAGATTAAAAAAAAAGAAATAAATAGTAAAGAAAGGATGGCCTAGATGCGGCGGTTTGACCACGCCAGCTAATGGCTAAGAAAGGTAGCAGCAACAAGTTTGGGAATTTTAGTTTCCACTTTAGAGTGTGGAGTCCTCTAGAATTAGAAAGAGTAAAGAGTAGTGACTAGAGAAAACAGAGGGATTGTATTTTGGATTTAAGGGAGCTATCCTTTTCTTATTCATTAATTTCTTTAAATACTCCTTTAAGAGAGCTACAGACAAATTCTAGAAACGGTTAAGAATATCCTCTCTAATAAACTTGACAGCACAACAAAACAGAATTGCAATAATAAGTAAATAGCAAATTCAACACAATATCTTAAGAATATCTAAGTGTTGTAATTCGGTTGCCCCCTCATTCATGCACAAAATCTTGAAGGTTGAAGGGAATTTTGGGCTGTCTTTTATGCCTAGCTTGAGTAACTGGCTGTGTAGTGGTTGTATCATTACCATCCCCATGGAAAGGAGCCTTGTCCTCAAGGTTAAATGGAGGAAAAGTGGCATGGAAAAGTTCTCAATTCTCCCACGTAGCTTCATCATGTGTGGTGTTAGACCACTGTGTTACGACTTGCTTGACATTTTAATTATTTGCCTTGACAGTTCGCTGGTCCAAAATGCATAGGGGTATGGAATAAGATTCTGTAGTTGGTGGTGGGTAAGTGAGAATAGCTTCAGCAGGATTTGGACATAGCTTGAGGATTGAAATGTGGAACACAAGGTGGATACGAGATTCAAGTGGTAAAAAAAAAAGCGATATGCAACCTTTCCAACCCTTGCAGCTATTTGGTAAGGACCATAATACTTCTTGGCAAGCTTGTTACTTAAACGGTGAGCAAGAGAAGACTGTCGGTAAGGTTGGAGCTTAACATGAACCCAGTTACCAACATCAAACTCCTTATTGCAACGATGACGATTTGCTTGGGTGCGCATTCTTTCCTGTGCTCTCTAAAGATTCAGCTTGACAGTAGCCAATAGAGCTTCTCTATCCAACAAGGTGATGATTTTCATCAAAGGTTTTTTTTTTTTTATCTTAAAAGATAAAATATGTAGATATTATATGGTGCATTAAATGTGGGATTAAGATATGCACTTGTTAATCGCTTGCACCACTTCTAGAGGGTCAAGATCTCTAAGGAGGAAAATCAAATTCCTTAAGGATAGGAACGAAGATTACTAGGTAGGGATTAAGGATCCCTCGAGGTGGAAAATAAAGAACTCTTAATCGAGGCTTTAACTAGGTCAAAGGCATTAAGCCAGCAACGCGAGAATGTTGGGATAATGCTTATCAACATAAGTGAATTATGGAAATACGAGAAGAAAGGATAAATAAGTTGACTACCAAACCACCAAGAGCACAAAACTAGGAGCATGACTTGTACTCCTGAAAACATGCTCCACTCTCTTCTCTATCACCATAGGGGTTAAATTATGCTAATTGTTCCACCATCTCACAACCTCCTAAAATAAAGGAGATGAAGCCATAACCATTATGCAAAACTTCATTCCCACAATACAACATGTTAATAACTCCTCACATTTACCAAAATAATAGGACCCATTCAATACCAAAAGCCCCTCAACAAAATTGTGTTGTAGAAAGAATAAATAGAACAATTGAAGAAAAGATCAAGTGTATATTTTCTAATGCCAAGTTTTCTAAATCTTTTTAGGCAGAGGCAATGCATATTACCGTTGATCTGATTAACCTTTCTTTTTCAGCTCCATTAAATGGTGATTTACTTAAAAGAGTTTAGATAAGGAAATATGTTTTTTATAAACACTTAAGAGTATTTGGTTGCCAAAACATATGTTCACATCCTTAAAGATGATAGATTGAAGCTTGATG
>NW_006262339.1:12959016-12973800 GCF_000493195.1 Citrus x clementina | reverse complement strand
TATAAACGTAAAGAATTCAGGCACAAATTATAGGATTTCGCGGTAAGAAAACTAATCAGAAGTAGAAATGTTGTATTTCTTGAAGATCAGATAGTTTTGTGATGAAAAGATTTCTATTATTCCAACTTCAGTGTCTCCACCTGTAGTATATAATGATTATGGGAGTTAGAGATGATCATAATGATGGTCCAGTATAACCAATTGACCAAGCATCTCCAAAACCACCTACACCGCTAGTTGAGCCAGAATTAAGGAGATCTACTAGAAAATGATGGCCTTCCACTAGAAATCCTCTATATAAGTATGTGATATTTATAGATAGAAAGGAGCCAAAAATTTTGAAGAAACTATGTCTCATCAGCATAAAAGTGAGTGGATTAAAGCATGTAAGAGAAAATGAAATCCTTTAATGAGAACTCATTTATGACTTAGTAAATCTTCCTAAGGGAAAGAGGGCACGAAGAATAAGTGGGTTAGCAAAGTTATAGACTGAAAATAATTCACAACAGCAACTAGATTAGTTAAGAATAAAGATGGTAAAAAAGCTTGCATAAAAGTGAGTGGATTAAAGCATGTAAGAGAAAATGAAATCCTTTAATGAGAACTCATTTATGACTTAGTAAATCTTCCTAAGGGAAAGAGGGCACGAAGAATAAGTGGGTTAGCAAAGTTATAGACTGAAAATATTTCACAACAGCAGCTAGATTAGTTAAGAATAAACATGGTAAAAAAGCTCAACTTGAATTTTGGCCCGACTAATCCGAGTCAAAATTTTTGAGCTTTAACCCGAATTTAATGGTAAAAATTCGGGAATCAAAGCCTGATCAAGTTTGGGTCAGGGTTCGGGCCTTAGCCGACCTAATCCAACAACTTCATAATTAAAAAAAATATGTTTTTTATTTGAAATTTGTGTTTTTATTTTAATTAGACATGGTTTTTGTTTATGTATAGCTATTTATATGATTTTATGGTTGAGACATTGATTAAAGTAATTTTTATCTTTGATTTTAATATATTAGGTGAAGTAAATTTAAATTATTTAAATATTAAAAAACTTTAAAAAAAATTTGGTCGAACTTGGACAAAGCCCGAGCCCGACTCTAACCCAAGCCCAACCCGAAGGTGAAAAAATCAAGCCCGAGCCTAAAGCCTGACCCAACAAATTGCCATGAGAAAAGTGTTGATTTTGAAGAAATATTTTTTCATGTGGTGAAGACATCTTGTATTTAAGTTATTCTTGGATTAGCAACTAGCTTGAATTTAGAGATTACATAGCTTGATATAAAGACAACTTCTTGCACGTTGACTTAGAGGAGAAAATATACATGGTTCAGTGTCAAAGGCAAAGAAGAACTTGTGGTGCAAGTTGAAGAAAAGTTTGTATGGGCTAAAATAGGCACTAAGATAGTGGTACAAGATCTTTGATTTATTTATCGATAATCATGGTTTCAGCAAAACTATGTCTAACCACTATGTTTTTGTAAAAAAGTTTGGTGATAATGATTTTATTATTCTTTTGCTTTATGTGGATGACATATTGATTGTTGGCCAGGATATTAGTAAGATTGATAATTTGAAGAAAGGGTTTACCAAGTCTTTTGCGATGAAGAACTTGGGACGGGCAAAATAAATTCTTATCATAAATATTTTCCATGATAGGAAAACTGGAAAGTTATGGTTATCTCAAGAAGCATATATTGAAAGGATTCTTGAAAAATTTAACATGAGAAATGCAAAATTTGTTTGTTCTCTACTTATAAGTCATTTCAAGTTTAGTTCTGAGAATTGTCCTACAAGTAAGAAAGAGAATTAAGAGACAAGAATTGTTCCTTATACTTCAAAGTTGGACGTTTTGCTGTATGTTATGGTATGTACAAAACCAGATATTGCTCATGCAGTTAGTATAGTCAGTCAGTTTCTCTCCAATCTAGGTAAAGAGCACTGGATGGTAGTGAGCTAGATTCTCAAATATCTTAGAGGCATTTCCAAGACATATTTATGTTTTGATAATGGCAAACCTATATTATTAGTGTATACAGATGTTGATATGGTGTAGAAAATCCCTATCAGGATGTTTGCTCACTTTTGTAGGTGAAACAATCCCATGGCAGTCCAAACTTCAACAGTGTGTTGTTTTGTCTACCACTAAAGTAACGTATATTGCAATCAATAAATATTGTAAAGAAACCTTTTAGATGAAGAATTTCCTACAAGAGCTATATATGAAACAAGATAGCTATATTGTGTACTGCGACAGTCAGCTATTCATTTGGCAAAGAATTTGACATCCCATTCGAAATCCAAGCATATTGATGTGTCATATCATTAGATACGATATGTGCTTGAGAAGAAACAATTGTACCTTGAGAAGATTCACACAACGAAGAATATGTTAAATATAATGACAAAGTCATTGCCTAAGATAAGCTAAAAAGTTGTAAGTAGAAAATGAGCTCGGTGGTGACTCCTTAGATGATCTGAAGGGGGGGATTTGTTGGGTCTATCTCATTTGGGTGGCCTAAGCCTACAACTTTCATTAATTTAGGTGTTTAAGTTATTAAAGAAAGTTTGTAAGGTCAAATAAAATCTGCCATTAAAATTATAAAATAAGAATAAATGAAGCCGCAACAAATATAAGCAAAAGTGAAAAGAACGCAAAACAAGAGAAGAAAAAAAAAGGCAATGACCGACTAGTACAATCAATTAAATGGCGAATTTAACTCTATTTTCTCCTAAATTTGGAGGGTACGTTTTTGACATCGCTCTTTACAATCTTACTTGTCTTGATTTTCGTTTTATCCTCTCATTGGTTGTGATTTGAGATACTTGCTTATTAAAGAGACATAGATTATGATATTACTGTAAGCTAAGATTGTTGAGATTCTTGATGTTGTTAATCTCTAATGTTAATTAGAGAAAAATTTGTGTTGTAATCCCATAATTAATATAATGGGATTATATCGGACTACGATCACGGAGTTTTTTTCGTTTTGGGTTTTCTACGTAAAAATCTATGTTTGTCTCAGCTTAATTTATGGTACACATCCTGTTTTAATCACACAAAGAGAAAAATAGTTTGTCTCAGCTTAATTTGCAGCTGCTTGTGTGGGTTTCTTTCCAAATAAATACATATTTGAACATCAAAAATTGGTACACTTTCTTCTCTATATCAAAATATAATGCTTTATTAGGTGAATGCGCATGCTCAATACCCACTTATGCAATAACTGAGCACAAAACTAAACTCATTTAAGTCTAAAATGTGCTCAAAACGGATTTTCAAAAAATCTCAACCTGTTCGTCACTAAGTTGCTTTTTTATTATTCTTATTGGGTCTAATGATAACAAATTAGTATTTTCACTTTCGGCTTGCATCTTTTTCTTTTTTTAATATTTTTTATTAACATTTTCTTCATAGCGGCATATATAAATTCTGAGCATAAAGTAAGTCTTCAAACAAATAAATTATTCCTATGAATTAAGAATTATGACAAAAGTCATGTAATTGTGAGGTAGTGTATCACATGCAGTTGTGCATTACCAAAAGTTATGTATTACACGACCAAGGGCTATGTGTTACATGAAGTCATGTATTGCACGAACTTAAGTCATGTATTACATGATCGACCGATAATCTACGCAACACATCAAAATTTCACCATTTTCATGAAAGAAAACAATTGCAAAATTTGTTTTTTAATTATGTTATGAGAGACTTATAACCAATTTTATCTATTTCTCCAACGCAAACCCCTAATGATCCGTTTTGTCCCTATATATCAAACTATCAACTAATTAAAGCAAAACTGAATACTTACCTTAAGAAGTTGTCAAATGTGGCAGTAATGAAGTCTTCTGATGGTCAGCAGTAATGAAGTGTTCTGATGAACAACACTTCAGTTTCTGATGTTTGAATGTCAGTCACAATTCCAATAATTCACCAAACTCCAAAGTCAAATTAGACATGTAGAGTCATGTAATCCATATCTATTTTAAGTTGAGGATATTTTAATAACTTCATGCGACTATTTAGAGGGTACTTCAGAAATTGTTGAAAAATTCTATTTTTAGGGTATTGAATCAATTTTAGAGGTATTATAATGCATCCGCCACAATTGTCTCTCTTGCTATTGTCATCTTCGCCTCCGTTAGCCATTCCATTTTTGCCGATCATCTCATGATAGTGATCATCTCCTCAGCTAGCCTATTGCCTAAGCTAGTCACCTTAGTCATTGTTGAAAAATAACATGTATATATGCTATTTTGAGGGCACATTTTGAGTGGGTTCCACTTAACGAAAGTGGAAAATATTGTGAGATTCGGATTTTACTCTATTAATACTTCAAAAGTATAATCTTATTTTCTCAAAATGGTGCTTGGGTGAATGAGAAATTGTCTCTCAAAGTTCACCCTTGAAGTTGGAAATTTGAAAGGAAATGAGGCTTATCCCACATGTGAAAAAGAAGCCTAAGGATTAGTGTTTATATATAAACACTCAACCAAGCATGAGTAAGAATTATAAGGATAGATGCTCTCTCCACACGCGCGTGCGCAGAGGGGGTGCAAATCCAAGACCGATTTGGTTGAACTCGTGTGCACTCGTGTGCGCTCGCGCGTCCTACGTACGCGAATGTCAGCCCAAAATCATCCATGCAAGCTTGGCACGTTTTTAATTTCCTTTTAAATTTTTTATTGTAATAGTTTCACGTTTTGAATTCAAAGATTTGTAACAGCTTCAATAATTATTTTTTTTTTAGCTGTCATTCACGTTTTATTTTTTTAATTCAATTTTGAAATCAATTCATTGAATTGATTTGGCTGTTATAACAATTAAACAAAACATATTGAATTCGGAAATTTAATACAAAGCAGCTGTTACATCCTCACATGAGTATAAAAAGGCACCTCCTTTTCTGTTTTTACACACTCGAAAAAACCAGCACAAAGCACACTTGTTTTTCCTTCCTCCTTCTTCGTCATCTGTTTTCTCTGATCGAGTTCGCTGTTGTGGTTCGCCGGAATTTCCAGCCTGTGCTTAGCCGGAAATTCTTGCCCGTTGTATCTTGGGAAACAGTTACCAGCAGACCTAAAGCACTCCAGTAGGTGGTAAATTTGTTTTAAGGATACTGTCATGTGCAGGCCTCGGGTTCCATTTTATTTTTCTATTTCGGTTTCATCTCTCTTCTGTTTTGCTTTCTGTTATTCATTTGTTGTTTCCAATTGCTGGTTTACATTGTTGTTTAAATTAGCTACTATTTAAATTGTTATCTCACTGTGTTTGTTTTTTCTAACAGTCATTGTCGCCAGTTGTTGCCATCGCTGCCTCTCTCAATCATTTATGTCACGCCAGTGAAGCTGAGTATTGACCATTAAATTTGTTTAATTTATTTTCTTATTTATTGTTACTTGATTGTTTTCCTTGATTATGTTTTTTTATTTGGGATTACTAAATTAGGATCGGTTGATCAAAACTTTAATTTTTGAAATTGGTTTTTTGATATTTGATTTTTACATTAATAATTTGGTTCGACTTTATAAATTAGGATCAAACGAAATAAATAAAACAGCGAAGGGGTTTCATTATTTGTTTATTTGTTTATGGGAATTTGGTAATTTATTTAATTATTTAGTTGAAATTATAGTTTAGATTACATGTAGTTAGTTAAAGGTGAGACTTTTCTTAAGTATAAATTGTGCTGGGTTTTTTATGATTTGTGATTATGGCTTCAAAAATAGCAACTTTGATGCGTATTGATGATGCACCAAGTTTGGTATGGGATACGTGGAACGTATTATTAATGAATTAATCATTAAATGGATAAAATGCTCTGAATTTTAAGGTCATGTACAGCGTAGGAAAGCAGTTTATGTGAACTTAAATTTATTTGGAAATTTTAATTTAATTGAGGAAGCAATTAAGTTGAAAATTTGACCAAAAAAATTGTGTTAGAGATTCTTCAACATCTGCCTAGTAGTCCTCAAACATTTGAATCACATAGTTAATTATTCAAGCTTTACTAGATAAAAGTCAATTTGGTCTTCGATGGTATACTCATGAGATGAATTACTCCAATTTCATGTACTTTATAAGTCATTTACAAAAAAGCAAAAATGAAAGAAAGAAAAACCCCCCGTTAGGCAATAAATATATTATTGTAATTTAAGTTTATTTTTTAAATAATATAGACCTATTCAATTTTTCTTCATGTAAAACTTCATAAATCAATAATGGTGGACCAACTTGGTATTTCAAGAAGAAAACTTTTGTTCAACATAAAAAATATTTATATAATAAAGTTGATTTACATCTATTTGTTAGTTATTAAATATTATTTTATTTTATTTATTTAAATATTGGATGCTTAATTGGTTCACTTTGATGTAAATAATATGGGTGGTGGATGTAGTTGTAGCCTGTGTGTTGTTGTGGAGTTTCATCAAATGTCGATGCAATGTAACTTCTAGAGTTGCTTTTATCACTAATAATGCGATATTGCGGACTTGTGGTGTTTTGTTATTTTGTTCTTGTGGATTTATAATTTGTATTAAATTTTAAAATTATGTGCATTTTTGAAATATGACTTTATTCCGTATTGGGACTTTTATTATTATTTTTTAATTAAAGATCTTATTTATTTATAATTTTATATTTAGTACTGCTATGTGTATGGTAAATAGTTAACACAGGTGAAAACTGTAGACTCCAACTTGTATGGGTGAGAACAAAAAATTGTTGTAACTATAATGAAAAACAAAACCAAACTAATTTGATTTGAATTATTAGAACTGAACGAATTCGATTCTAAAATTTAGTCTGCATGTGGTTATTTTTTAGAATTGATCGGTTTGAGTTCCATTTAGTTCAGTTCTACACTAGAATTGAATCGAATCACCCATCGCTAGTTTTGATTTAGTTATCCTTATAGTGCAAACAATATGGAGGTAAAGTATGTGTTACATTGATAATTAATAAATGGAGCATGTCAAATCTAAAATATAAATATTGATAAAAATAGATTGACATAATTTTAAAAACAAATACATATTTTTATCATCTATGTAGTGTTGGGAATATTAAAAGTCATCTTATTAAAAGTCTATAGAAAAAAAATTATTGTCCCAAAAAAATTTAGAAAAATATTTTATTCCATCCTAAATTTTTTATGTAACATAACATTTTTTTTGTAATATATAAATAATTGTTACCTAGTAGAAGTAAGTTCCTTAAGACGGAATGTACAAAAGTTATAACTTATTACAATGAGAAATTTATTCTTATTTATAATAGACTCAAATTGATACTAGAATTTTTATAACTATAAAGAAGTCATTTCTATATAGAGTATCACTATAAAGAAATTTTAATGTTTAAACTAGTAAAAACTATTCTAAAATATCTTAAAGGCATACAACAATATATTAAATACTTTCAAAGTAATTAAAAAAAAAAGAAGGAAGAAGCTGTAGTTCTAAATTCAAATTTTCAACCAAAACAAATATACTTTTTTTTTTCCTTTTTTGCATAGAAACCAAAACAAATATATTTGGATATGCTAAATGCATTTTTTTTTCCAAAATTCTTGCTAACGAAAGAGTAGTAATTTTATATCAACCTGCATTCAAACAGGTATATTTGGCAAGACAGAGCCGAAAGAGTCTTACACTCAGTACCTAGCTCTTCCTATCGACGAGGCTATAAAATTGTGCGCACATCCAACCCTTTATGCCCAATGCCAAATTTAACAAAGAAAGGCCCTTGTGGATCATGAGGATTTTTGCCGTTCCTATTAATTAAAAACCCTCTTTTTCTTTCTATACTTTATTGTGTTAACTCAAAAAATTGACTCTAAAATTTTATAATAAAAGAAAATTTGTTACAAAATAATTAAATTTAATAAAATTCAAATTACTTTGAACATTAAATTTTTTTTAATAATATTCAATAAGCCAGATGGATTTTATAAATATGAAAATTTTGTTAACCCAAATTAATGTTTGATAAGAAACGGAAATATTAAAACAAAATATTACAAATAAATTGATACTTAAATTATTTTAACATCATTAATATCCCATACTGATTTTATTAGTATTAAAATCTGTTAATCGAAAGACTTATTTGCAAATTTTATAAAATATAATAAATTGTATAATTTACATTCTAAAATTCATTTTAATTAACATTAAAAATTTAATGTAATAGTATAATCTGTTGGAAACATTTTTATTAATATTAATATTACATGTATTGAAAAAATAAAAATCAATTTTTTAGTGACTACTATAGTCAAGGGGTTATAACAACCCATCCACTACTCGTGATCATTTTTTAAATTTGCAGATCTACATATATATTTAAGTACATATGAGCCTGTAGGTATCATTTTCCCAAATTATATAAAGGATCTTGGGTATATAAACTATTTAGTTTATAAAATATATAATTACTTTTTAAACATAAAAAAAATTTTAGATCCCATCCAAACAGCCACTGGAATTCTTGAAACATATTTACATGCATGCATGCATCCCCTACTAAAAACAATCACATTGGCATATGACTAAAAAATGGAACACCTTGCTTCATTTATTTATTTAACTTTGTGAAGTTTGGTATCTTTACTTCTCTCTCCCAACTTACGAAATTCGCTCGGGTTTCTAACTTATTCAATAAGTAGTCTTCTTTTATTACATACGTGTCTTGTTTTTTAAGCAAAACGGATGCTCTCTCCAAGAAGATAAATTTCTTTCTAACTAATACTTTATCTTCTGTTCATGTGCATAGCATGAAGAACTTCACTTTTACGTATTTGTTGATGAGAAATTATGTCTAAAAGTAAAAAAATTTATTTTCTAATTTTCTTTCTTTGGTAGTTAGAGTTAGCATCTGACGAAGGAACAATTTTAGAATATATCACAATAATACAATTAATTAATACATATATGACATGCGTAATTGAATTTAATATTATTAATATTTATAAAATAATTTTTTAAAAATAAATACACATAGGGCGCGTTTGGTGACCCGAATAAGGCTGCATAAAAGTATTGTTTTGTATTAAATTAATGCACACTCATGTTTGGCACCAAAACCAACACACACAGCATTGCATTAAAGCGGTGAGCTAATGCAGCAGTTGCTGCATTACCTAAACCTGACTCATAGTCGGGTTTAAGTTAATGTGGTAACTGTTGTTTTTTTTATTTTCCCCTCCCTTTGGCTTTTGCAACTGCCGCTTGACTTTTACTTTTGCTTTATAATAACAATAATAATAATAAATAAATAAATAAAAACTTTTAATTTAATATAATATTGTATAATATTTCTTTTATTTTTACATTATAATTATTAATATAAATTAATAAATATGTAATTTGTTATTCAATATTATTATATTATTATTTTTTATTTTTACATTATAATTTATTAATAAATTTATAATTTATTATAACTAATAATAAATATTGAAATATGAATAAATATGAATAATATTAATTTAAAATTAATAATAATATAAAATATTAATACAATTTAAATATATTAATATAATATAAATATTAACATAACATAATATAATATTTAATTTAAATTAATCACTAAAAATTATTACAATACATTGTAGTACCAAATATTGTACAATATTATTATAATACAATACTAATGCAATACAACATAATACAATACACCAGTATTAAAATAATATAATATACCATAATACAATATAATATGTTAAACGCACCCATATATCATAATACTATTTATTTATTGTTTACTGATATGACACTTATGATATATTCTAAAATTTCTCCTAATGATGAAATAATGACTGAACTAGTTTGCTAATTAAAGATAGTTCCATTAATGGTTAAACTAATTAACTAACATCCATTTGATGCCATAGTTAATAAAGCATCAAAATTTATTCTAGGCAACTGATCACTCGAGAAACCGTAATAACAGGCAGGTAATGAAAAATGATAGATCTATAAAAATTGAGATAAAATTGGGGCCCGACACGAACTACGAGTAGTACATATGATAAATTATTTGTCTTTTAGTTTAAATTATTTTATCTTTTATTGGTATTTTGTTCTTATTTGACCTTGATCTTTGCATGTTTGTTTCATCGGGAGTTTTTATTTGCTTACATTTGATTGATGATTTTAATCTTTATGACTAATTGAATTGTTCAATAGCTAGTCGTGGCGCTGTGGTGGAGAATTTATAATATGTTCAGATTTCAGAATCACTCAAAATTGCACGTGGTTATAAATTGCCCAACCGGTGAAGGTGCTGTTCGGTTTGATAGTTGGCTTTGACGTGCTGGAAAGCCAAAAGAAGTGCTGGGCGTCGGCTAGAGTTAGGGATTTGCTGTTATTTTTTTAATTTTTTTTTATTGGAATGATGGTATTTTGGAAAATTAAAAATATAGTGGGGATAGTTTGAATAATCCAAGGAATGAAATTCTAATTCTCAACCTTCTCTTTGAGAATCAAAATCTCATTCTTGATTGTTAATATTAGGTGTAACCCTATGTAGTTGATTCTAATCCCTACTTATTTTTGTAAGTAAATACAATAATACTTCTCATTCTCATTACTAACTAGTAAACACATTATAGTTGTAGTTACTTCTCCAATTGGAGTGAGAATCCTGGAATTGAAAATGTGAAATTAGAGTAGGGTAAGTTATTTACTTACACTAGAATGGATGTGTGGAATAGGAATCAAAATCTTATTTATTTCTAAGTACAGTTTTACCTTTATTTAAAGAAATGTAGTTTATCATTACAAAGTGAATAAAAAAATATTTTTAAAATAATCTACTTATTTTATTACTAATTTTAATTATATAAATTTATAATTATTATTAATATTCTTGATTACAATTTTTATTAATTTTAATTTTAATTATGTAAATTAAAAATTATTGATAAGAGCAACACAAATTAAAAATTATTATTAATAATATAGTACAAAATTAATTATTTTCTTAGAATAAACTATTTATTATTATTAATTATTAATATTGAATAAATATAATACTATTAAAAAGTAAATAAATATAATGATATTATATTGTTAAATAAAGATAGTATATAGTAATATTATTAATTGTCTGTTATATGATAATATTATTTTTAAGTAATTTTAACTTAGAATATGTAAACTATTATTTTTAACTAAATATTATAATATTATATTTAAATAAGTTGCATATTATTATTTTTAATAAATGTAATATTATTAATAATATTATACTATTACTTAAAGAAATATGATGCTATTATTTTTAAATAAATGTAACATTATTATATTTTAATAAACATAATTATATTATATTTAATGAGGGAAGGGTAAAAAAAAAAAAAAAAGAGGTGGGACTGAATTTTCACTTCCACCTCCTTCCATGAGAGTTAGAATCTCACTCATCACTTCAAAAATAAGTGCGGCCCATAGATTCGAACTCTCACTCTCTTACTTAAACAAGTAAGTAAAATGCTAGAGTGGGAGAAATCTACACTCTACTCTTACTCCAACTCCGACAAGTAGACACAACATATATGTATAGAGACTAGAATATCCTAGAGTATGGTTGGCATCAAGATGGGATGGGCCGAGATTTGTAAATCTTGATCCTACCCTGGACAATAAATCGAGCCAAAAGAAATCCCTTGTCCTAATAGGGATCCCAAATTGTCCCGAATGACATTCTATCAAACGTTGCAAATTCTGTCAAAAATGACATGTCATACGACTATTTAACCAACATATCATATATATTATTAATTAAAACCATTTGTCATATCATGTAATTCATTAAACTAACTTGTCAGACATTTTTAAAATTCAAATTTCAAGACATTTGAGATTTTGAAATGTCCTAATCTCAACCTAAATAGTAAATGAGGACAAAATTTTATTTCGAATCCGGTCTCAAAAGGACTAGAATCCTGAATCTCTATTGGGATTCGGGGAATTTTCCCAACCATAGCCTAGAAATAGCGTAACTTAAGAAATAAAATTTAAAAAAAAAAGAATTGAACTATTTGCACCTCTTTATAATCCTTATAAAATCTCTCTCCTATTGCAATAACATTAAAGGACAAAATAAATCTAGTATAGCATTATATTTCTCTTTTCAACTCTTTACACCCATACAACTACACCAAAGTCTTTTAAAATTTTTATTTCCTCACAAACAACTTTTTCTTGAGAAATTTACTAAACTTATTTTTAATTTAAAATAAATAAATAATAACTATTTGAGTCTACTTTAATTTACAAAACTTTCTAAACTTTCTAATAATAAGTTTGTAAACTTATTTTTAATTTACAAAACTTTCTAAACTTTCTAATAATAAGTTTTGTAAACTTATTTTTAATTTACAAAACTTTCTAAACTTATTTTTAATTAAAAAATAAATAATAGCTATTTGAGTCCACTTTAATTCTACTTAATTCATACATGTATTTGATTATTTTGAGTAAAATATGTATGATTTAATAATTCAAAAATTTATAAAAACAATGTTTGTAATTAGAGTTGTTTGGAAGAAACTGAATTATTTTTTAATTAAAAAAAGAAAAATGGAAAAGGATATTTTGGGAATTAAAGTAGGTTTTAATAGAAAAGAGGTTTGAAAAGAAAGTTACAGGGTGCTAATAGTCCCACTCTAAAAAAAAACGTAACAATCGATCTCTGATTATTGTAAAGTGTCCCTACATACTAACATTAAATCAGTTACAGAAAAAGAACAACTACACTCTTAAGGCTTGGTGAAAAAATCATAAAGACCACCAAGTTTTCAATAAAAAGACACTAAGACCTCTTTTTGGCCATAATACCGTTTAACTCTAGAAATCCAAAAAAAATTGATACCAAAATTTTATAATAAATAGAAATATGGCATTAAAATAAATGTAATAATACACACATTTTAAAATAATTTTAATATTTATAAATAATTTTATACTTTACAATCTAGTAGACCTGTTTTATTATATTAAAATAATTTTTAAAAGTAAATAGAAACATAATATCAAAATTAATTAATTAAAATTAAAGTATTTTGATTATTATGTAAAAAGTAATTTTATTATTATTAGTAGGGCGATATTAAATTGTAAAATCTGTTTAACCCAATGATTTATTTAAAATCTTTATAATAAATTCAAATATATTATTAAATAAATGTAATAATTTAAAATTTTAATATCATTTTAAATGTTAAAAATAATTTCATATTATTACTCTACTAGATAGATTATATTATTTATATTAAATTTATATGAATTAAAAGCTTTAAAGTCAATATTTTGATTACCATGCTCAAATGGTATCATAGTCAAAACAGGGTCTTGGTGACCCTTTTTGAATATTTAGGAGTCTTTATGACTATTTTCCGAAACATTGGGGTATAGGTATTTTTTTCCTTTTTAGAATTGATAACAGCTTGGGTAGTGCTTTCTTTGTTTTTTTACATGAAATATAAATAATTTTGAATTTAGCTGATGTCTGGTTCTGAATACGAATGTCTAAATAAAATGTTTGATTTTTTTTTTTGTCAGTATTTGAATATAAGTGGCATCAAAACAAATAAAAGATTTATAGTTTAGGACATAAATAGATTTAATAGAGATATTTTTTAGATATATTATTTACTTTCCATTAAGATGAAAATTGTAAAAATTCACTTTTTCTATTCAAATGTAAATTTTTAAAAATTAAATATAAGTTATAAAAAAATAAACAAATAAATTTTAAAAAGTCTGAAATTAATAAATTTTAGTCTTCAAATATTTAATGAACAAGTCCGTTAATTTCTTATATCTCCCTCTTTTTTAGTATATATCTACCCTTTGTCTCTTTCTTAAAGAATTTCTCACCCCATAGTCGTTGGTCATATATCACAATTTCAACTCCACGTTGTGGATCAATCATCGCTTTATTTAAATTAATAGGTATAATTCTATATTTCATCATTTTTTTCTACATTGATGGTTGTTTAAGGCTAGAGTTTGTTATTTGATAAATTGAAGTCACTAGGGGGATTAAAGTTATCCACATTCTTATAGATTGATTTTAAAATATATATTTTCACTTGTTGGCATATAATAAGAAATGCAAACAGCCTATATATTAATAAAAAATGACAAAGCTATGTTGCAACATACGTTTGGTACCCCTCTCTTTTGTCTTTATTAAGATTAATTATAATAGTGTCCTGCTATTTGTTGTAAAAATAAAAATGTTAAAAATTTTTAAAGTTTTACGCATTAGTCCTACACCTACATAACATCATTTCTCTCATCCATTTTGCACCATCAATGATATCATTTTTCTCACCCATTTTAATTAAAAGGTAATTAAAATTATTTTCCATATAGAAACATAATAATAAAAAAAATTATTCTTATTTTTTAATTAATTACAAAAAGATATTTTGT
The DNA here is from genome assembly GCF_000493195.1 of Citrus x clementina. Taxonomy (NCBI): domain Eukaryota; kingdom Viridiplantae; phylum Streptophyta; class Magnoliopsida; order Sapindales; family Rutaceae; genus Citrus; species Citrus x clementina. The sequence continues at coordinate 12,959,346 of NW_006262339.1, read as the reverse complement.
ATTAAAAAATATAGACAATCACTAGTGACCATTGTTTCTTCATGTGCAATGACATTATTAACCGAAATGGAGCATGAAGGATTCCATTAGACTTGAAATTGGATGATTTACATAAAGATAGTCTCAATGCTAGCAAATGGTGATATGTAAAGTTACATGCTCCTTCTAAAATAGGTACAACAATAACTATACCATAAAAACATAAGGAGTTACATTACACTACCACTTTTTTTTTTTTTTTAGTTTAGAGACCCTCAAATTGGTTGTTAAAGGCAATGAACCTTAAAACGTGATGTAGGAAGCATATTAGATAAAATAAATTAAAATTTA
>NW_006262339.1:12936212-12958845 GCF_000493195.1 Citrus x clementina | reverse complement strand
GTTATTTTTAATTTATGATAACAGACACAAGCTTCTCATTAATAATATTCAATATTTTCACAATTAACATATTAATCCTTAGTGGGATTTTTTTTTTAAATTTTCAAGACAAATGATATTAGAGCTTTTTTTGGTAGCAGGCAGAGCATTCCTGACCACCAACTCCGTACATTAGTTCCATCAAGTTAAAAAAGTTAAAAAAAAAAACCTAGCAAAACCCGAAGCCGCCATCACATCTGCCATACACGGCTACCGCCACCACCAGTTTCTCTTCTTTTCGGTCAATCCTCTCTCCCATCTGAAAGCCTACACGCCGCCAATCATAACCCAACCCATAACACCACCATCCCGTCACCGTAGCCACGGGAAACTAGCCAAAACAGCCGTTGAACCACCACGAAAATCCGCCTCTCCATTCGCTGCAATCAGCCGCGATTCACAACCTCCACCACCACTCATTCGTCCACCATCATCAGCTCTTTCATTTCAACCCACTCACGCTACCAACCCCTGGCCGGATCGCCGGAAACCGAAACCAACCTCCACCCGCTACTTTAGCTCAACTTTTCGGTCAACTCACAACTATTTGAGACAAACCACCACCAACATCACACTCAACACCATCAAATCTTCTAGATCCACCTATCCTAGGCCAATTTTTCGACCACCGTCGACGGCAACACCAACTTTTGCCTATATTTAATTTTGCCCCTTTACTTTTCTATACTTATACTATTACCTATAATTTTCTGTTCTTTAAAAAAAACCCAAAAACCAAACAAACTTATAAATAAAATAAATAAATTAGAATTTACTAGGAATTATAATATTTGGGTCAATTTAGAATTTAATATTTTATTAGAATTTATCTTATTTTATTAAGTTTACTTGAGTCATATTTGTAATTCTAATTTAATTAGGATTTTAGGTTATTTCTCTTATTTGAGAAAGATAAGGATTAAGTTAGCTACTATTAGATATATAGGCTTGTTATTCTTAATTTATGATAACAGACACAAGCTTCTCATTAATAATATTCAACTTTTTCTCAATTGAAATATCTTCTCTTTGGTGAGAGTCTCTTTCTTGAGTTTTCAAGACATATACTAGAACGAAATTTAGTATCGCTTCCACCCTACGTTAAAACCTCATCTAATCATAGGGTCTTGTTCTAGTTGTTTGCATTGGAATGCTCATCTATCGCCGGCATATCTATTTATCCGGCAACATTGCCACCATTACATTGATCGGAGAATTTTGATTACGTTGATAGTTTTTGTTTCTCTGTTCACTCATTTCTATTTCTTAGTGATGATATTGTCATTGTTGTCATTGATGGTGCAATAATTTTTAGCAATATTATTTTGATTTTTCATTTGATTTACAAAACTTAAATATTAAATATAATACTCAATTTCAGTCTCATACACTTAAATATTACTAATATTCAAGTTCATAGATGGATATTGAATAAATCAAATCTGGAGTATTTTAGATGGATATTATCTAATCTATTTGGTTAAGATACTTAGACATCCAACTTGAATGGATTTGTTTGCTCTTTCTAGCTGTTAACTCGATTAGTAATTCTATTGGGTTTGGTTTTATAACTCCTAATACGATAACTCATTCATGACACAAATTAATTATATTAATTGACTTCTATTTTAATTGATAGATATGTGTTGAACTGCCATCTTTATTGTTATCCATGTGTGATGTTAGCAAGAAAGAAGAAAGAATAGAAAATACTTATTTTTAGTTTATTTTTCTAAAGAAATATTTAAATTATTTTCAAATAGAGTAATTGTTTAGAATTTTTTTACCCTTCTCTCAGATAAGTTAATGACTATTTAAACAATTGGGGTGGAGTAACAAATACCAAATTATTTAAGTGTGCAATTAAATTACTATTTTTAACAAATACTAATTTATTTAAGTGTGCAATTAAATTATTATTTTTTATTTTAAGGACAAAAACTCATTGTAAAAAAACATTTTTACAAGTTCATAAACTAACATTTGATTATTATTAGTAAATTAACATATTTTTGCTAGTTAATTAAATAATTGATAGTATGTTTAATAAATATTATGTTACAAAAAAATTAACTATATAGAATATGAAATTAAATTTATTTTTGTATTTTGTATATTTCATCTACTTGAGATAATAAAATCTCTTGTGTTAAAAAAAAAATTATGGGTTTTGAACCTTGTTCACATAGGTGAGAGGAAATTGGTTGCCATTATGTTAAATAAAAAAAAGATCATATTTATACTTATCGTTAATTATGGTTAGTAAATAATATACATAGTTTAACTATATAATAAAGTAGTTAATTTATTAATTAAAAATATATTAATTTAAATAGATTTTAATAAATGTAAGAAAAAGTCATTTAATTAGAAACCGAGTTCAATAGTTAAAAAGAAAAAGAGAATATTATGGACTTATACGTCATAATTTCAAAACTTTTGATTTTTTTTTAATTTTCCATTAACAATAAGGGTCTTTGTTGTTAATAACCCAATAATTACATCTCAGCCATTATGCAATTCTTACGTTAAATCCAATGGTAGATTTGAAAAAGACAAAAAATGAGGTACCAAACCCCATGGGTATTGTAGCTGGACCCTGAAAAATGATAAAGGAACATGCAAGATAGATATAATTCTATATTTCATTATTCATTTTTACATTGATAGTTGTTTTAAGGTTAGAGTTTGTTGTTTGATAAATTGAAGTGAGTATGGGATAAAGTTATTCGCATTATTGTAGATTGATTTTTAAAATAATTTTTTTTTTACTTGTTGGCATATAGTAAGAAATGCAAAGTCTATAAATTAATGAAAATGATAAAGGAACATAAATACAAGACAAAATTATGATTAAGAAAATTTATCTCGTAGTGACTGTATAATTTTTCTTTGATTTTTATTTTTAAAATAATCTCAAATTTTACTAAAAGACAAAAATTTTATTGTGATTTTGTCATTGTTTTGTGGCATTTATTATTGCTCGTTAGTGATGAAAAAAATGGGAAAATAAAGAAGGAGAAACTAAACAAAACACTCCCTCATATTTTAAAATAGGTCCAAATTTCCTTACAGTTATAATGGTGTTAACTTTATATAATATTTTATTATTTTACCCTAATATTGATGTTAGCCATAAAATCTAAATATTCTAGTAATATAAATCAAGTAAAATGTCTTATTTATGCTTAATGATTAAATTAAATTAATAATGAATTTTAAGTTGCGAAGAAATATTAATTGACTTGTAAACGTAATCTTTTCTATTTTGTTATTTGTATGATTATGTTGGTATACTAATTTTGATCAAAGATAATTTTAAAACTTTAGTTCAATTTTTTTTTTACTTGAGGTATTCTTAAAATAACGATTATCCATCATCATTGTGCTCAGATTCTTTGGATGTTTCATTAATTTTAGTGGAAAGAAAATTGATTTAGGCGTGTGGGACGTCGATTATCTGCTTTTAATTACTAATGTTTCTCTATAATTTATAATTTATCATTAAATTAATTTAATCATTATCGATATATAAATCATTTCATTTTATTTATATTCTTAAAATATTTAAATTTTATAACTAACATCAAAATTATGAGTAAAATAATAAAATAATAAATAATGTTAACACAATTATGATCTTGAGGAAATTTAAGCTTATTTTAAAAATAAGAAAAATTTTGCTTAATTTTTCCAAACAACTGCGAGTACTCCTGATATTGCCCAAAAAACAATTTGGGAGGCAATAGTAAAGCATGTAGTTTATTATTTATAAATGGATGAGGGTAGTGCTAATTAATGTCAGTGCTAACAGCTAGGAAGCATGAGTTATTAGATATTCAGGCGTGTCGCCACTTTCCATGATTGTGGCTGGTCTTTCGAAGAGCTTAATCAGCACTTGCAGCCATGCATGTCCTCTCCTGAAAAAGATTTAGGAAGCATCGTCAATTTTTTTGTTTTCTTTCAAATTCTTTGAAAAGATGGGGTGGGAAAAGCCCTAAACGATTTTTTGACCTTTTATCGATTTTTAAGACAGTTAAAGAACGACGATTGAAAAATTACTCGAGCAAGCCTTAGAGGCTACAGAAAATGGCATCATCTTTACTTATATAATAATTACAATTAGTAAATGTGTATTGATAAATCGATTTAAAGGGTTTCTCTCTCTCTCTCTCTCTGTCTCTTTTTTCATATATGTATTACAAAGATAATTTTTCATCTCCTTTTTTTTTGTGATAATTTTATCGTCTCTAATCTCTATTTTGTTAGGGTTGTTAGTAGAAGTTTGTATCTCACTTCAGTAGGTGTTATCGCTACTTTATTAGGGTGGATTGTGATATTTTTTTTTTCTTCTTTTAAGTGTTTCCTGAGTAAGTTGGCCTAATTTTAGATTCAAATATAGCATGCTGTAGATCTATAGTTCTTTTTTTGATAGCTTGTTTGAGAAGACATCTCTCTTCTAGTCAAAGTTCTTCGAACTAATACATGATCACCCCTCCTCTTTCAAACTCTTATTACCTTTTTAGATATTTTCTTTAAACATTTGAAGCTTTTTTTGGCTCATCGGAAAGAATGAACCAAAGGAAAACTCATAATCTTGATATCTTTTATTGTAGTTTTGTATGGCATAGAATATGTCTGTGTATTTGTTGCTGAATTTTAATGTTAAAAAGAAAAAAAAAGCGTATCGATTTGGTTTAATCACAAAAGAAAGCATATATTATACAATCAAGAGTCAAAATCATATTGCATCGATATCTGTTTGTTCATTTTTAATTGGTTATGGACCTTTTCTATTCGCCCTCCCCTATCTTTATTTTCTTTTCTGTTTCTAAATTAAAGAAAGCACAAGCGCCTCCTTTGTTTGACTCATTTTTCAAAGACCATGCAGGAAAATAAAAAAATAAAAGGAACATTTGGAAGCATTGCTTTGCCTTTTATAGCTTCCCGATATCATTGGTATCGGGATTTTATAGTCCTAAAAAGCATGTCCAAATTAAGACACAACTCATTATTATACTCATTCATTCACATTCCTTAAAGCATATACTTTTGGCCGTTGGACCAAACAAAATGTTCTTTTGGAAATAATTTTATTGACATCCACGTTAAGGACAAAATTATGATTATTGTCTATATCAACATAATTTTGACTCGGATTTGACCTATTTCTATTCATGATAGTGCTGCTAATTAGTAGTGATTATTATTATTCGTGAGAAAGCCAGGTATAATAGAACTTAAATTCTAAGCAAAAATTGAACAATTAATCAACAATTTTATTCGATCAAAATGCACATGTAACAATAAAACAAGTTCAATAATGATAAATCATCGTACGTGTTGTATATTTCTCAAGTCTCCTACAGCATATATGTTAAGTCACTAGAGACTATAATTTTTTTCTTTTTTCCCAAAACCAAATAAAGAGAAAATTAGTAGAATAAAATGAAGTATATTCACTTTAAAATGTTCTACAAACTATTGTTGAGGTGGGTTTTTTTTCATGACGTACACATTATAAAGATGCATTTCAAATGATTCCACGGTGTTTTGGCGGAGCCACAGCTGCCAGTCAATCAGTTTTTATAAGATAAACTGGATTCTACTGGATTGCCTCGTGTTTTGTATTCGGATACTAAATTAAATAAAATTTTCCTTTAGTGCTATAAAACCCAATAGTGTGCGGGTACTTCACATTTTTTTTTTCATACAGATATGGTATTAAATCTTATGACTTTATAATTGATTGAACACTAATTTTATTAAACTATATAATTTAATAGTATGTTCACATTAAAAAAATAAGAATGCTGCATAAAAGAAGGACTTTATATATAAAATCATTCTCTAATGAGGATATTTTCACTTTGTTCAAGTGTGATGTCACTAAAATATAAAAATAAATAAATTTTTATTTTTTAATAGCATCCTCACTTTAACAAACTGAAGATGCCCTCATTATAAAATTATTTCATATAAACGTACACACATATATATATTCATTTAATGTGGTTAATTAAAAATTCATTTGAATTTTTTGATATATAGGAAGATATTAGTATATATGATCATGTAGATTCATCATCAAGAAATATTAATTCCAAACTCATCATTACGATATTTGTCTTAGTCGGACAGACATGGTTAACCAATAGCCGGTGATTAAAGATCATGGCAGCAAATGATCAATGTTAATTCGTCTGTGACTATTAATAATTAACAAAACTAAGACAATATTGATAGTTTTATCAAATTTTGATTTATACTGACTCACATAAGCACAAAGAAAAGGTACCTTGTCCTACAAACTTGCCTACGTATCCTTAATGAAAAAGGTAATTTAGCTCCCTTAACTACGATTACATTGCTCTTATACCTAAGACTATCAACCTAGAAAAGTCATTGAATTTGCGCCCATTAGTCTTCTTTTACAATGGGGCTTATAGAATTGTAGCTAAGACAGTTGTAAACATATTGAAACCAGTACTATCCTAAATTATTTCCCCTACACAGAGTGCATTCTATCCAAAAGACTCATTATAGACAATGTGTTTACTTATTATGAATGCCTCCACAAGATTAGACACAACAAACAGAAAATGAATGGCTAAGTGGCATTAAAATTAAATATTAGCAAGCCATATGACAGGGTTGAATGGCAATTTCTAAAACAAACAATGATAAAGCATGGTTTTTCTAATAAGTGGTTGAAGTTGATAATGATCTTTATCACTACTACTTCCTTTTCAGTAATAATCAATGGGGTCCCAAGGGGCTTAATACAACCATAGAGAGACTTAAGATAAGGTTGTCCCCTTTGTCCATACTTGTTCATTAAATGTACAGAAGCATTTTCAAACTTATTGACTCAGGCAAAAATAAAACAGCAGATTAAAGGGCTGAGATTTGCTAAAGATGTCACAATTTCACATGTACTCTTTGTGGATGATAGCTTAGTTTTCACAAGAGCATCAATGGTTGAACGCAAGCACTTGAAAGGAACTTTTGACAGTTATATAAGGGCATTAGGGTAAATCTTTAATTTAAAAAAAATCATTGAAATTTGTTAATGTTCTTTAGCGGTAAGGTCCTTGATGGACAAATCAGAACAATCAAGAACACTTTCAAACTTAATATGGGGTCTAAATATGAGAAGTACTTAGGTAGGTAAGAAAAAGACGAGTTTTTTCAAGGATGTTAAACTAAAAGTATTAAGTAAGATTTCCAACTGGCAAGATAAGATATTCTTGAGTGGAGGCAAGAAAATCCACATAAAAGCAATAGCTCAAGTTATTCGTCCATATGACATCAGTGTATTCAAGCTCCTTAAAGATTTATATGAAGATATGCAAAGAGCTATTGCTAATTTTTGGTAGGGATCAAAGGAAGGCAAGCATAGAATCCACAGGACTAGATAAGACAAGTTGAACTATGCTAAAAGTAGAGGAGAGCTGGGATTCAGAGACGTTACCATCTTTAATCAAACAATGGTGGCCAAATAAGAATAAAGGCTGCTTCAACTCCCCAATTCCTCGGTTTCTAGAGTTCTATGGGCAAAACACTACAGAAACTCCCCTTTTTGAGTGCAACAACATGTTCTAACCTATCCTTTAATGGTGAAGCAGTTTATGAGGAAGGTAAGATATAAAGAAAGGAGCAAGGTGGCAAATTGGAAATGATAGCAACATTTTTGTGTACAAAGATAGCTAGCTACTAAGGCCAGATACATTCAAACCAATCTCACCTCCAATCTTACTAATAGAAACCACTGTGGTTAAACTGATTAATAATGAGAACAAGTGGGATGTAGCTAAGTTGAACTAGCACTTTATGTATGACGATACAAAGGTAATTCTTAAGATTCCTCTTCCATGAAATAAAAAGGAAGATGAAATATTGTGGCATTTTAATAAATGAGGAGAATATATAGTGAAAAGTGGCTATCAGGTAGCCCTCAAATCAAATTCCTAAATGTGTCCAATAGCTTAGAATTAGCTCTAAATGATAGAATGCTCTATGATCTCTTGAGTTGTTTGAAAAAAAAAATCAAGATTTTCATGTGAAGGGCAACCAAGAATCTACTACTAATGGTTGATAATTTGTGCAAAAGAAAGTGTTTACAAGAACCACTTTGTCAGAGATGCACCAGGGGTGTGGAAATTATCAACCATGCAATTTTGGAATGCAAAGCAACAAAAGCAAATATTGATTCATGCTCCCTTCCTAGTTCAAACTCATAACGTCTCAAACCAAGACATTCTTAGTACTATTCAAGACTTGTGCTCTAATTTGAGGTAGACTGATGTTAAGTGAATGATAACATATTTCTGGGTTGTGTGGTATGCAAGAAACAAACATATTTTTGAAGGTAGAGAGATTGATCCAAGGATTTTACCAACTAAGATTGGAAGCCCCTCCACCCCCGCCCCCAAAAAAAAAAAAACATTTTAAAGATCAATGTGGATACATTCATAAGCAACAAGACCAAGTGATAGGACTGAGAGCAGTCATAAAAAGACTCAAATGGCATGATAATAGTTGTAGCATCAAATAAGCTCAATTGAAGGAGAATGTCAGCTTTGCAGGAGCAGAAACCATTGAATGGGGCTTACAGGTGGCAAGAAATGCGGCTTTATCTTCTTTTGTCGTTCAAACATACTATCAAGAAGTGGCTAACTTAGTGAACAACACAAAGGGTAGTAGAATAGGTATTTGTTGGATAATTACAGAAATTCAAAATCAAAAAAGGAATTTTAAAGAGGTTAAATTCATATATGTCTTTAGAGCTTGTAATGTTTGTGCGAATTCCTTAGGTAAATATATTGTAGGACCAAATACATCTACTGTCTAGTTAGAACTAATACCAGCAGAGATTACGAATATATTGGATAGTGTTGTTTGACTCAATGAAAGGTTTACTTTCTTCTCAAAAAAGAAAAAAGAAAAAAGAAAAGCTGGCTTGGTTTGTTTTATATAAAGTAAGATCACTTATTTTTAATTATAACATATGCCCTATCCTACAATGAGTTAAACACTGTATTCTACAATTATATACAGTAAGTGTGGGTATCAATTAGTTGAGTTGGTAAAAAAAATTTTGCCTTTTTTTGTTGAAAATAAAAGATATGAGGATTGAACTATAGTCACATAAGTGAGGAAACTGGATTACCTTAAGGCTAAAAACCTCTTTTATATTAACATGGAAAACACACCCACTTGACCAAGAGTAAAAATGTGTTACCATGGCAGAGCTAAATCTTAGGATTTAATTAATCTAGCTTTTGTTCGAGGGATAAAATTGGGGTATCATGATCAGATGTCTACTCAAACACTTATTGTGTTTATTGTAAGGAAAAGCTCAAACCATGAAAGCCCTAAGGAGATAGTTTGCGAGGAGACGTGTTAATTGAGTCAACATGTGAGCAAAATTTAGAGGTTGTTTGATAAATGTCTGAAGTATGAAATTTTATTAATTTCAAACATTTTTTAAAATATGCTTGTTTCTTTTTTAGAACTTATTTCTGATTTTCAGATATATACATTTGAATAAAAAAAGTAAACTTTTGTGACTTTTGTCTGAATGAAAAAAGGTCTGAATAACAAGTAAATATTATATTTTAAAAATATCTATGTAAAATAATTTATTTTTTAAACTATAAAATCTAATCCTCTTTTTTTATTTTAATTTACCAGGAAACAAATGTTAAATAACCAAGTTTAAGATGTTTTTTATTGTAAAAACAAACAAGATGCCATTTATATTTAGATATTTTAAAAAGAAAAACAAATATGTCATTTAGATTTTCGTAATTAAGACCCATTCAGACTTTAGAAAAATTAAGACCTATTTAGATTTCAGATAAAAAAAAAAAGCTACTTTAGTCAAGCAGTCTACTTCAGAGTCCAAGGAGGAAGAGGACTCTAACCTCCACAAAAACCTCTGTGAAATGCAGAAATAGGTAAGATAGATTTTCTCTCTCTAAACCTTCTATCTCTTTTATTACATTTATCTTTGAAAGTTCTTCTTTCTCTCATCACCGGTCAAAACCAAACACAGTTTTTATTTATCTCCAATAAACTTAGAATTTGACACGAGCGAAAAAAAAATCCAACTCCACCTATTATTTTTGTAATGGCAAGTGGCGAGATATTATTTGCACATGATTGTATGCTCCTAATATTTTCTTGAAGGTTGGCTAGTGCATTGCCAAAAATACAAATTTAAATACTAATGCAGAAGTTTAGTATCTAATAACTAACCAATTCGACCAAATTTTGGGGTCAACAAATCGTAATTCACAATCACTGTAATTAGAATTAGATAGTAAATACTAGACCGATTGTATCAAAATTTTATATATAAAATATTGAAAAACTATAATGCACCATTAGTTATTTCTTATTACAAAATTTTTCAATATAAATTAATATATCAATCTATTATTGAAAGAATAAATAAATAAATAAAAGTTCATTATTGATTAAATAATTTTCACATAGGTCTACTGCATTAATTACATTAATTTTTATTTATTTAAGTAGTAGTATTTTCATGCATCAATATAAATTGAAAAAGTTTATATTCCTATTGGTACTATTCTAATGGTTAATCAATCTTCCTCTTTTAGAACCCAAAAAAGAAGATGAAGCAAAGAAGAAGCCCCTGTATATCTCTAATTTTCTCTTAGCTATGTGAATCAAATTAATTAACTTTCAAAGACTGAATTTGTGAAAAGTTCCACTTCAATCTAGTTTCTTCTATTTTTTTAAGTTACAGATTTTTTTAAAAGAGTAAATTCTTGTTTAGTTTCTATATCATATTCTAATCACTAATGGTCCATTTAATCCTTACATCTTAAAAAATACCGTAAGAGATCACTATTGTTAAATATATTACACCCGTACCCTTACTTTTTTTTTCATAGTAATATCCTTGCAACAATATTTTTGAGATATTAATCAATTTATCTATAAAGAAAGTTAGTCAATAGATTAACGTTAAAAGTAAAACAAAAATAAATGTAATCTTCTTATTATTTTACTTTTAAGATTAATTTGGTAAATTAATTTTTTTTAAATAATTGGAAATAAGATTATAATTGCGAGGCTATTAAACATTGCTTTAAGTTAGGTAGTAATAATTTATTTTAAATAATTAGAAGATTATTGCAAGGGAATGACATATATACCAATTCATTCATACCGATAATTATTGATTAATTTAATAATAAATAATTATAGTTAATTTGTTAATTAATTTTTTCATAAATTAATTAACTAATGTCTCCAAAATTATAATAAGAATATTATTGTAAAAGATAATAAAAAATAAGTACAAAAGTGTTACATATTCAATAATAAAGTGTCTTAAGATATTTTTTAAAATATAAAAATTAAATGAATACTTAACTTAAAAATATGGAGATTATTGAGTATTTTTCTCGTTTAAAAATTGTAAGATGGGTAAAGCATAAATTAAGATTTTTTATCCCTTAATTGATTAGGAGTAGGGGTAGCCAGCGGCCACGTTTTAATAATTTTACTGATTATGTAGTTTCTTTTTTTTTTTGAAAAGTACTGATTATGTAATTTTGAAATTCTAAGTATCTTCATTATTATCGTAATTTTTTAAAAATTAATCATATTATATCATAATTGCCCTACCTAACGTGATTTGACTTTTATTTTTTAATGTTTTTTATCCATCGCTATCGAACGACGTCGTAAAAGCACAAGACTTTACAATTTAGTAATTTGCATTACAAAATGCGTCTATAATCAAATCTCCCTAGGAGTCAGTCTAGTCTTCACTCGAGTCCACACCAATAACAAGTATAACTAATCCTCTCTCTCTCTCTCTCTCTTTCTCATTCTCTCTCTAGCCTGACTGACTCTAGAGAGAGACAAAGAAGAAACAAAAAAAGACTTGTTCTATCCCCCAACACAAACAGAAAAAGTAAAAGTAAAAAAGAAAAAAATAATAATAAAGAAACCAGTTGTATTAGCCGAAACCTAAAGCGTGCACTAGAAGCACCAGACGCAGGAGCAGCAGCTAAGAAAGAAGAAGAAGAAGAAGAAGAAGAAGGGGGAGGGGCATTGCGGTAATTACGCAAGAGGTCCATCGATGTTGTTGTTCATCTTCAACGGTCTCACCAGAATCCAAGTCGGCGGCGGTGGCGGATTCTGGTCAGCAGTTTCACCGCCGCCGAACGCAATCGTTGCCGTCACGGCTCTCGCTGGAGTCGCCTTGTTGGCCGCTGTTTTCTACACCAACGCTAGGTAAATTTGTTTCCGTGAAACCCTAGTCCAGTAGTAGTAGCAAGAAGTAGAAGATAGATAAATAGTTAAGAAGGAAAAAAAAAGGGAAAAAAAAAGGTTTAGTAGATGAAAGCTTTAAAAAGAAGTCACACTTCGTCGTCGTCTTCAAATAATAACAACTCGTCATCGTCGTCATCACCGTCGTCGTCGTCTTCATCTTCGTGGGTTCACTTGCGTTCGGTTCTATTCGTTGTTACCTCTTCCTCACCAGCTTCTTGTTCTTCCTCTGATCGGTGAGTCCCCCACAAATCACTCTCTTTGTTTTTTTTTTCTTTTTAACATTAATTTTTTGTTTAATCACTCATTGTCTTGTCCTCCATCGTTTCTTGTGAGTTTATGTTTAAAATTTTTTTCTCATTATTAGTTATTCTTAGTGCTTATCGAGTTTGATCCAGATCTTGATCTCGGGCTTATATTCCCTTCCCTTTCTCTTTTGGGATCGGCGTGTTCGTGTTTCTGGATCTGTTTTAATCGCGTGGTAGTGATGATTTCACTGATCTCACTATGATAGAGATCGTGTCAATAACTCGTTTGTAGTTGTTCTCATTTTTAATGTATTCAAAGCCATTAACCAGATTACTCTAGTATTGTTGGCCAAGGAATAGTGCTTAATCTTAGACATTGACTCAGTCTGGTGGTCTTTTCAGCTATTGTGGTTTTCTTATATTGAAGCTTTAAATCTAGAATCCTTGAGGATTAGTGTTGAGTGAGACTTAGTTGAGCTCCATTTTATCTATTGCAGAAGGCTCTGAATCATGAGTGGTTTCTTACTCTAGGACTCTAACTTTGTCTTCCTGTCATTTCAGGACTGGTCGACTGAAGTCACCATGGTCTCGCAGAAAAAGAAAACTGCCGCTTTCTCCTCAGCAATGGAGAAGTTTGTTTACATCGGATGGGAAATTCCGTGATGGTGGGGTTAAGTTCTTGAAGAAAGTTCGCAGTAGAGTGAGTCGTCATTTCCGTCAACCTATTGTATTAATTTCTCAGGTTTTGGGTTTACTACCATTGGGATATCTAAACAAACCTTCTATCTATATTGTGATGTAGGGTGTGGATCCAAGTATTAGGGTAGAGGTCTGGCCGTTCCTCCTTGGAGTGTAAGTATCTGGCTGATTTTTTATATTTTTGATCCTTTTACCACTTGAGTGATTTGTTCATTTGCGCAGCTGGTCGAGCAGATTTGAGTAAATCCCTCGCAAAAGAATATAGGGAGATAATTAAGAATAAATTGAAATAGAAAGCATGTCATTCGATTCTTGAATCCTATATGACGACTAATTGTCTCTCTTCCTTTCAACAGATATGACTTGAACAGCACCAAAGAGGAAAGAGAGATTATAAGAACTCAAAAAAGGTAATTTGGGCAAGTTCATCTCAAAATTTTGAGTGTAGTGCATTCCGCCAGACTGCTCTTTAGATTGTTATAATAATTTTGACCTTTTGAAAATGAGTTCTGATTATGTGCTTCCTTCATTCATACTTAATGGGTCATTTTCTGTTAATCTGTGGATGCAGAAAGGAATATGAGAAGCTCCGCAGAGAGTGCCGACGCCTACTTAAACGCGGCAATGGTAGTTTAAAGTTGAAAGAAATTAGTGAGACAGGGTACAGTGGGGACAGTGGAAGTGTCCTTCAAGATACAGATACTTCGAGTTCTGAAGATGTGGTTAGTGCCAGGGAGTCTCTCTCTAGTGAGGAAAGGAGTCAAGATGCTGAGTACTCAGATGATCCCTCAAGTATATTATTGGATGGAAACGCTAGTTCAAGACGAACCACGAATGCTGATTCCTCTGCTTTAAATTCTGAGTCATCTGACTCAGACTCCTCTGAAGATCCTGAAGTGATTCATGCTTTTTCCTGTTCAGAAGATGGGGAAGAGAACAATCCTGATGAGGCTCCAAACGAGAATATTCCTCTCACAAACACAGAAGTCAGGGACAAACTACGCGCAACCGAAGATTTTGCGACGTGGCAACGGATCATTCGCCTTGATGCTGTGCGTGCAAATTCTGAATGGATAACTTATTGTCCATCTCAGGCCACGGTATCAGAAGTTAGGGCGTGCCGTTCAGCTGAGGCTGTTGGCTTGAAGGATTATGATCACCTGGAACCATGTAGAATATTCCATGCTGCACGACTGGTTGCCATTCTCGAAGCTTATGCACTTTATGACCCTGAAATTGGCTACTGTCAGGGGATGAGTGATTTACTTTCTCCAATAACTGCTGTGATTACAGAGGATCATGAGGCTTTTTGGTGTTTTGTGGGTTTCATGAAGAAGGCTCGGCATAACTTTAGGCTTGATGAGGTGGGGATCCGAAGACAACTGAGCATTGTTTCCAAGATAATAAAAGTCAAGGACTCTCACCTTTACAGGCACCTAGAGAAGCTCCAGGCTGAAGATTGCTTTTTTGTTTATAGAATGGTGGTGGTTCTGTTTCGGAGGGAGTTGTCTTTTGAGCAAACACTATGCCTTTGGGAGGTAATGTGGGCAGATCAGGCGGCCATCAGGGCCGGGATAGGAAAATCTGCATGGAGCAGAATAAGACAACGAGCTCCACCAACAGATGATTTGTTGCTCTATGCAATTGCAGCCTCAGTGTTGAAGAGGAGGAAATTAATCATAGAGAAGTATAGCAGCATGGATGAGATTTTGAGGGAGTGTAATAGCATGGCTGGGCAGCTTGATGTATGGAAGCTCTTGGATGATGCCCATGATTTGGTGGTCACCCTGCACGACAAGATAGAGAGATCGCTATGACGACCATATTGCAAGTGTCTAGTTCACTAATTTATTTGCTTCTGTTTTTTACTGGATCTTGTTATTTCACATCTCTTTTTGCATTGCTTGAAAAGAGCGATGTAAAGACCATCGGTACCTGACATATGCTGCTGCAACACTTTCAAGGCTATGGTCTGCAGTGGCATTGCTTCAAATATTAGTTATTTAAATTTATCTTACTCTCCCACTTTCTGGCATGCCAGAGTAATTGGACACATTGATCTTTACCATGCAATGAGTCGATGATGCTACCAATTGTTGTATCATATTGGCGAGGAATATTGTTGATAGCTTAGAGAGATGATTTCAAATTTCCAATGTTATTTGCTTTTGATGAGCAGTGTTGTAAGCTTATTGTACTTGTTTTGCTCTATACTTATTCTTCCACATTTTAAAGTGTGACCTACCCAGAAAATTCAGTTGTAAGAACTAAACATCTGCCCATACTGAAATATTTTGCACCACCTCACTATTGGTCACAACTTTTTATTTATTTTTAATCGTTTTGAGTAGACTTTGACTTCGACATATGTGATGGTGACCTATGGTATGAACTATGAACTTTGATTTCAAGGGTGTCTTTAGGTTCAGAGCTCGGCTGTCTTTGGCTGCCACTTGGTCCAGCAATCCGTTAGAAAAATAAATAAATAATATATTAATTAAAAAAATTTTAAAAAATAATATTAATAGAAAAATAAATAAGTAGTAAATAAAAGAAAAAAATTCATCACATTCAAGATAAAAAATAAAACATTTTATATAACAAAAGATATATTTATTTTTTATTTAATATGAGATTTCTTATATTTAACATCAAAATTTTCAAGTATACCATCACTTATCTCAACTTTATTATTCTAAATACTCTAAAAATTTATTTTCCTGTCATTTCATGTATGATATCCATGTTGCATGTTAAACATCGTCTGTCACATATATCACCTATTCTGTTATATGTTTACGTCGTACTCATATTTAACTACAGCTGTTACATGTTTAACATCAGTTTTTGCATGTTTTCATATAATTTTTCACATATAAATTTTATATTGCATGCTTACATCACATGTTGTGTTTTGACTTCAATTGTTGCATGTCTTGAGTAAAGCCAAAAACTAAGGAATTTTCTACATATTTCATGTTTAACATTTATGTTACATGTTTGACCTCAATTGTTTCATGTTTCACGTGATCTGTTGCATTTTTACGTCATACTCATTCTTAACCTTAGTTGTTGCATGTTTCATGTAATTTTTTTACATGCAAGTTTTATGTTACATGTTTACATCACATATTGCAAATTTGATTTCAATTGTTGTATGTCCTTAATAAAGATAAAAATGAGGAATTTCCCACCCATTGTTGATGTCTATGTTGCATGTTTGATCTCAGTTGTTGCATGTTTCACGTGATCTGTTGTATGTTTATGTCGTATTTATGTTTAATCCCAATTGTTGCTAGTTTCATGTAAATTTTTTATATGTAAATTTTATGTTGCATGTTTACATCACTAGTTGCATGTTTGACTTTAATTGTTTCATGTCTTGAATAAAGCTAAAAAATAATAATTTTCCCGCTCATTTCATGTTTAATGTCCCTGTTACATGTTTGACCTTAGTTATTGCATGTTTCACGTGATCTTTTGCATGTTTAAATCGTACTCATATTTAACCTCAGTTGTTGGATGTTTAATTTTAGTTGTTGCATGTTTGATCTCAATTGTTGCATATTATATATATATATAAAACACGCAAATTTCATGTTGCATGTTTGTATCACATGTTGCATGTTTGATTTCAATTGTTTCATGTCTTGAATAAAGCAAAAAAAAAAAAAATGAGAATTTTCCACTCGTTTCATGTTTGACGTTCATGTTGCATTTTTACTCAGTCTTTGTATGTTTTACGTGATTTATTGCATATTTAAATCTTACTCATATTTAACCTTAGTTGTTGCATGTTTGGCGTTAGTTGTTGTATGTTTGACCTTAGTTGTTGTATGTTTTATATAATCTTTTTATATGTCAATTTTAAGTTGCATGTTTACATCACATGTTGCATGTTTGACTTTAATTGTTTCATGTCCTGAATATAGCCAAAAAATGAGGATTTTATCACATGTTTCATGTTTAACATTCATGTTGCATGTTTGACCTCAGTTGTTCAATGTTTCACGTGATCTATTGCATGTTTACATCGTACTCATGTTTAACCTCAGTTGGTGCATATTTCACGTAATTTTTTCACATGCAAATTTCATGTTGTATGTTTACACCACATGTTGCATGTTTCACTTCAATTATTGCATGTTTTGAATAAAGTCAAAAATGAGAATTTTTCCACCCATTTCATGTTTGACATCTATGTTGCATGTTTGACCTCAATTGTTGCATATTTAATGTGATTTATTGCATGTTTACATCGTACTCATGTTTAATCTCAGTTGTTTCATGTTTAACCTTAGTTGTTGCATGTTTCATGTAATTTTTTTGCAAGTAGATTTTATGTTGCATGTTTACTTCACGTATTGCATATTTGACTTCCATTGTTGCAAGTCATAAAAAATGGTGCCAAAATTTTTTTCATTCCTATCTGTTTCATGTTTGATGTTTATGGTTCATGTACAATATTGTCTGTCTCTATAAAAAAAAAAAAAACATCGTCTGTCACATATATCAAATGTCATGTTGCAAGTTCATGATTATGTCAAAATTAATGCAATGTACACCATATATCTTCAATTTTATTTAGTAGACATCTTGTGACGAAAATTTTATATCCTATAGTTTGCAAGATTTTGTTACAATTCTGAACTTTCCATCATTGCTACAGAATACAACAGACCATGTTCAATATGCTTCATGAAAATTTATCTACTACTGCTTTCTTTTTCTAAGAATAAGAGACTTCTCTAAACATCAATTCTTTCCTCTTATGGTCGCTCAAAATTATCAATTGTTTCTCCTATAATCATCAAAATGTAAATGAACGCGAAATGCATTTATGATCGAAGGACTTGCTCGAATTTTATTTAATTGACTAAGAATTATTTGTGTACTAGAAAAAATTAGTTCCACTCATTTGTGTATAAATGTACCAATAACTTTCGATACAGGTGATAATTAAACTCTTAATTTTGAAAGCACTCTTAGGTTATTAGACATAGCTTGAGTTGCCTGTAATTAAACTCTTAATTGTCAAAGCACTCTTGGGGTTATTAGATATAAGTTGAGTTGATGATGTAAGTTATATTACTGAGTAACTTAACCACATCGTAAAAGAATCCTCCCCTACCTTCCACATAACCAAAACATGAAATTGGGACAAAAAAGAATATACGTAATGCAAAAGAAAACCAATCCTTACAATATCTATGTGCACAACACGTAGTAGATGTAATTTGATGGAAAAATGGTCAAAGTTGGGGCAATTGGAAGGATTTTGTTTTGGCCAACCTAGGATTTTTTTTAAAAAAATTTGGGAATTTAAAAAATGAGTGATGAAATCATGTTTTAAATCATGGATAATGAAGTTGAAGTGATGAATAATGATTGGGAAATATTAAAATTGCAAGAAAGCATAAATGAAGGACAATTTTCAAAAAGAGAGTGAAATAAGGTTTGTGGTTTAGACAGAGAGTGAAAAAACTGATGAAGAAGATGAAGTGAAAGTTGTTCCCCTGACTTAAGTTGAGCAATCAGCTAGCTGGTAATATATAAGGCTAACTGCTACATGTTGGGCATGTAGACTCTCTGCCTTCGAAGCAGTTAGCCGCTTGGACCAAGTAGCTAGCCTCTTGGTTTGGGGAAACTTTCTGCCTTCGATAAGTCGTTGTTGCTAGAGTTGAAGGCGATTTTGTTGCTCGAAAATAATACAAACCTCTCATATGTAGAACTGATTATTATTTCATACTCCAAGAAATTATTTATCACTTTTATTATTTTATAGTTTGTTTAATTTTTCAAACAATACAAACTATGGTGACAATTTTAAATTACCAAAAAAATAAAAAATTTAAATTCAAGTGGTAATTTGTAAATATTTTATTTTAAATATCAATTAATACAGATTATTGCTTAAATTATTTTGGATTATATTACACTCATTTTACAAGAATTTGTTAGCAAAATCAAAAGCACTTAATTATATAAATAGAAAAGGTTAAGCAAAATTAATATAAACCTCCCCAAAATATGAGCATGGTCCAACCTCATTAAACCCAAGAATAATTTCATCAAAAGCTTGTGAATTGTTGAGTACTGGAGAATGCATTTTTATAAATTATCATTTTGTGATCCAAGTCTCATTAACATTTCTACTCTTATGTGTTTAAATCCTCTAAACTTTTATTATATGTGTTTTATCATAATTTAAGTATTTTGACCATTTCATGACTAATGAAAATTCAAACAGTAAAACGGATAGTATTTTTAAATATGGAATGGTTTAAAACCTTAAAATGAGCATAATGGGGTATTGATATTGCTCACATATACGATACTATTCACAAGTACTGCATTGTTCACATATACTGTATGATGACATGGCATTGACCGATGATGTGGCAGCATCCTATTGGACTAATGATTTGACATTGACTGATAATATGGCGTTGACCAATGATGTGGTAGGATTCTATTGGACCGAAATGCTGATGTGACATTGACCGATGATGTGGTAGCATATTATTGGACTAAAATACAGATATGGTATTGACTGATGATGTGTTCCAGCCAAATCAAAGCTTGCAACGTGGTCCAATCCTGAGTGTCTGAATTGTTTTCATTCGATTGTATCTATAAATAACGGATTCCCTCTTAATTTAACACCCCTGAATCCATTTTTGAACTCCATTTTCTGTAACTCTCCCTCCATTTTTATATTTTCTATGTATTTTAATAAAATTATCATTTTACCTCTAGTTCAATTATGAATGACCAATTTAGTTTTAAGTTTTGGTTGAAGGTAAAGCCTCAACATGATCTATGAGCTTAGTTTGGTAAGTTTATTTTCTTTTCCTCTCTAATTTATATGGTTGCTTTGGCTCATTGTCGATAGACACTTAGTGGAAGATCATTACCCTTTGGCACACTGATCGGTTGATACCATATTTATTACAGTAAGGATTATGAGGAGTGAAAATACCCCCCTCGTGAATTAATTAGAACTAAAAGGAATTAAGCTCATGGTGAAATCTTGAGTGTGAATCTAGAGACTCAAGCGT
The DNA here is from genome assembly GCF_000493195.1 of Citrus x clementina. NCBI lineage: Eukaryota > Viridiplantae > Streptophyta > Magnoliopsida > Sapindales > Rutaceae > Citrus > Citrus x clementina. The sequence continues at coordinate 12,938,480 of NW_006262339.1, read as the reverse complement.
TTCATATGCATTGTTTTCATCTTTAATTCATTCCCACCAATTGATGAGGTGAATGTCTTATTGGATTCATTACCATGCATGGATATTGACAAATAGAAGTCAAAGATAGAGCAATTGGCACCATCGAGGAAAAATCACACCCCATCATCAAAATCATCACCAAAACTCGAGCAGAATCTGTTACATGACATTTTAGAGTATGCATTCTTGGGAGAAGAAAACACATTGTCAGAAATCATCTCGTCCTCCCTTGACGACAAACAAAATAATCCAAATATCATTTATCCCATCTATTTTTTAAAAAGGAGATTATAGTTGGCAAAACCTGAGGAGAGTCGCAACGATAAAAATACTAAGGATTGCAAGAAGCGGATGAAAGTCTTTAATGACAAGAAAATTATGAGAAAATCTTTCACACTAGGTTAGAAAATATTTTTATTCAATTCTCGCTTGGACATCTCCTCAGATATATTACGCTTTCAATGGTCAAGTCCATTTACTGTGCACATTGTTTTTCCACATGGGATCATTAAAACTAAGAATCCAAAAAATGGTGTCATTTTTAGAGTTAATGGTCAGAGATGTAAAAACATATCTCAAGTACCAACCACATGAAGAAGACAGTAAAATAAATTTAAGTGACCCATCATATCTAGACTGAGATTTTTTTTCTATTTATTTTCGGTGATTTAACTTTTTTTAATTTTCTTTAACTATTTTTTTGCAAATTAAAATTATTTGTTAAAGTGCTTTTGTTTAACAATTATTTTCTCTTTCATCACTTGTGCTATACATCATGAGTACCTCTGTGAGACAAATCCTCTTCAACCACCTTAAGTGCTTCTACGTGTCAAGCGTTATTTAAACGGCTTGATCCAATTTTGTTAATCACATCTTGTTTGGGCTCTATGACCACTAGAGTTAGTATCTCATGTTAAAGAGCTAGAAAGACAACTCAAGGAAATAGAAGGCGATATTTAATCCAATCAAAACTTGAGATTTATTCTTTTCTTTGGTCACCTTAATTAAGTGGTGGATAACAATACTATGTGACTATTGAAGGCGGTTCCTTCAATTTCGCACAATAATCGATATTCTTCAGCCAAGATATGGATAGGAAAATAGCTCCAGCAAAGCTTCACAAGCGATTGCCTCATCTTCCTCAAAATGTGCTCCTCACAATCTACAAAGCTTGATCTAAATGTATACGCCTGCTTATGAAGAATAACATCCTTATTGACATTCGTTGGTTAAATGAAACTAAAGTACGATTAGCAGGGGAATTACCTCCTAAATTTTTTGCCTACATGTCCGGTTGGGGGAAAGAAAATTATGCAAGAAAACAAAAAGCTACACGGCTTCTAGTTTCTTGTCGTAAATATGCCAGAATGCAATGTTACAAAAACAACCATATACTTCTTTAGGAATGTTGTCCAATAATAAGGAAGATAAGATTAAATTCATTAGGGATGACTTGAATAAAAAATCATTGGATGATATCCTTTTATCTCTTGAAACCCATCCCAGTGGATACGTACAGTATGTAATTTTCCATTATGGCTATTATTCCAAAAAGAACGTGCACGATACAATCTCGGGATGGAAAAACTAGATGGAAAGCCTATTTTAAACTCATAGAGTGTGTTCAACTTGTTTCTAGATGCAAAACCAGAGGAAGATGTGAGCCATAATTACAACTACCAATACATATCCTTTTGATTTATTATTTGTATTATTGCTTTTAATTGTGTGATTTCTATCCAATCATTGTTTGTTTCTTTTTACTGTTTGTTTTTGAATAATTAAGCTATGAGGTTCACGCATCATTTGACAAATCGAACAACCCATTTATAGTTGTGTATCATTATATCTGTCACCAAAATCTTTAAATACAAGCATTGTTTTTCAAGCATTCATGAATTATTTTTAAGATTTTTTTCAATGGCACCGACTTCGAGCAGACAACTCAAAAATATTTGTGTGCTTTCTGGGTTTCACTATGGCAAATATGAAGACATCATGGCAGCTATAGATCTTGGTCTTGTCATAATCGAAAGAAAACTACACCTGGTATATAGAGGAGGTGACCGAGGGTTATCAAAACTAGTTTAAGAAGTGGCTTTACTAGAGGAAGCTAAATGCTAAGCATCATCTCAAAAGCCCTAAAACCACTTGGATGCTTGCTTGGCCCACCAATTGGAGATGAATTAGTTGTCTCAAGTATGAAAGAAAGAATAACATAAATGCTAAAACATGGTGACACTTTCA
>NW_006262339.1:12816156-12935467 GCF_000493195.1 Citrus x clementina | reverse complement strand
TGAACATTCATAAAAAATTCATTGATTTGTTAAATGTCAGTAACTTTTATGATGACTTTATAACATTTATTAATCATGCAATTAAAAATCATTTCATTTCATTTCATTCATAGTGAAAAAAACTCCTTATTTTTTGTCTTACTATTAATGAATTACTCGATCTTTTAAAAGCTTACAGATCAGAACCAAATTCCAAGACTCTTACTTTGAATAGGTCGACTGATGATGGTAGTGGTAGTAGTAAGCACAAATTACATTTAACTCTCCATTTGTAAATATTCTTAATTACAATGTTTAGGTGATGTATTCTAAACTCTATTTTTTTCTTTCAAGATATTGAGGACAATGTCTCATTCTGGTTGGAGGAAGGGAATAATTGTCAATTGTAGAATAATTATAATTAATTGTCAATTAATTACAATGTTTAGGTGATGTATTCTAAACTCTATTTTTTTCCTTCAAGATATTGAGGACAATATCTCATTCTGGTTGAGGGGAGGGAATAATTGTCAATTGTGGAATAAATAATAGTTGTGTTCTTATATTCTTACTAACCCTGTTCAAAGATGGCTCAGTACAGAAAAACATCTTTTGAAAATATGGCTAAGTATATAAACGCATCTTTTCAGGTTTGGTAATGTTTTTACTAACCATTTTTGAATTTTTTTGTTGAAGATAGCTAAATATAGAGTTTAGTTATTTCAAAATCGCATCTTCTTAGTCTTGGTGTTTAGTAAAAAAAACAAACAAAAAAATAAAATTTTGAATTTTTATGATATTATTGACTAACCATTTTTATCTACCTTGGCCATTAACAGACCAGTCTAGATACACACACACGACAAATGATAGTGGGAGTAAGTTAAGATTTTGCAATACCTAGCCCTTTTGTTTCATTTGTGAGCAACACCTAAAGGCAATAGTCATTTTACACTTAAAAAGAAAGAGAAAACAAAAAGAGAGAAAAAAGAGAGAAAAAAGAGACACTCTCACTTTGGAACCAGGTCTCATGCTTGAAGTAGAGAGTATTCACGTTTAAATATGAGAGCTAATCAAGATTGTAGAACTCTTACTTAGTAACCCAGCCTTTTATTTTAGCAAGTAAAGAGTATTCGCATCAAACAGTGAGAGCTAATCAAGATTGTGTGAACTCTTACTTAGTAACCGGACCTCCAACCTCAGCAAGCAGAGAGTGTTCGCATCAAACAGTAAGAGTTTGATTTGTCCAACTCAGCTCTTTCTTAGTAACCAAGCCTCCTGCCTTAGCGAGCAAAAAGTATTCGCGTAAAACGGTTAGAGTTAGCTAGAGATATAATATAAATAAACCTACAAAAGAAACTTTGGTGACACGGTAAGAATGAAATTATTTCTTGATTTTGACCAAACCCCATAATTATTATGTTAAACATTGCTAAGCACTAAAAACGGTTTGTTGAATTGTTAATTGATGGTTGAGTGACAAAAGCAAAGAACATAATTTTTTAGAAAGTTCATTTATTTAGTATACAGATTTCAGTTTGAATTCTGTTAGATTTTATCGCTTAATATGCTAGGGACTAGTAATAAGCTGGTTGGGGAGGTGTGCTCAGTACTAGAGAATACATGTTTATAAAGTATAAAATTGTCATTTTGTGCTCTAAGTCTCACTAACATTTTTACTTTTATGTGTTTAAATCATTTAAGCTTTTATTATATGCATTTTATTATAATTTAAGTATTTTATGTATTTCAAGGGTATTTTGGCCATTTCATGACTAACAAGAAGTCGAACAAAAAAACAGATGAAATTTTTAAACTCATAATGGTTGAGAACCTTAGGAAGAGTATAAAAGGGTATTCAGCACTGTTCATGTATACAATACAAGTACGGTACTATTCACATATATGGTATGATGATGTGACATTGATCAATAACGTGGTAGCATCTTATTGGACCAATGATGTGGCATTGACTAGTGATGTGACATTGACCGATGATGTGGCAAGATTATGTTGGACCGAAATGCTGATGTGGCATTGATAGATGATGTGGAAGCATATTATTGGACCAAAATGTGATGTTGACTGATGATGCGTTCCAATCAACCAAAGCTTGCCATGTGGTGCAATCCAAAGCGTCCGAATTGTTTTCATTTGATTGTATCTATAAATAGAGGATTCACCCTACTTTGACACCCTAAAATCTATTTTTGAACTTCATTTTCTGTAATTCTCCCTCCATCTTATATTTTTTTACATATTTTAATAAAATTATCATTTTACCCCTAGTTCAATTTTAAGTGGCTAATTTAGTTTCAAACTTGGATTGAAAGTAAAGCCTCAACATGATCTATGAGCTTAATTTGATAACTTTATTTTCTTTTCCTCTCTAATTTATGTGGTCGTTTTGGCTCATTGTCGACAAACAGTGTATCTTGTCTAGTTTTTGTACGGTATACCAACTCCTTAGTGAAAGATCATTACTGTCTGAGACAATAAGCACTTAGCACCATAGTTATTGGAGAGAAATTCTCCTCTAATATTTTGTGAGTCATCTTGACTCAATGTTAACGGAGAGTGCATCTAAGCTATTTAGTAGACGGTCTTGCCACGTTGTCAACAGAAGAATTATTATCATCTAGCACAACGTGTTCTTAACATCACACTTACTGGAAGATCATTATCCTCTGGCACACTGATAGCTTAATACCATATTTATTAAAGTGAGGATTGTGAGAAGTGGAAATACCCCTCTCATGAATTAATTGGAACTAAAAGAAAATATTAAACCCATGTTGAAATATTGAGTGTGAATCCAGAGACTCAAGCGTTTCATTTGCATTGTTTTCATCTTAAATTCATTTCCGCCTATTTATTTTAAATCTTAAAATAAAGAAATCATTTTCATCCAATTCTCATATACACTTAGAAACTTAACCCTACACATAGTGAAATCTACCTCCTCGGAGGATCAACACTCATCATCACAAATCTATACTATTATAGATTCGTGCCCTTATTAGTACAATAAAATTTTCACAGCATAAAACGAAAGCCATAAAGAGATGCATCTCAAGACTTTATAATTATAAAGAAAATATGTGTAAAGAAAAGTTGAAGGTGCATGCCATATATGAATTAATTTTCATCATTATCTTCCACTACATGTCTTAAGCAATGGAGGCTTTCCCTCAACATAATCATTAAGAAAAAGGTCTCAACATGTTCTCCTAAATATCAAGTGAATGACAAAATTTGCGCTATTATTCAATGCACTTATACCAAAAAAAAAAAAAAATGGCATTTGCAAATAGATTCTAAAATTTTCATGGACCACAAGGCAAATAAATATAATTGAAAATTTTCCAACAAGATAGAACCTACGCGAAGCAGTTGCTTAAATGAAAGTTGTAGGTCATATTTGACATAAATTCATGGCTTTTACAAATCTAGAGTAAGTTCTGACCAACATAAACTGCATGAGGTTTTAGGTGCGATTGTAATGCCTATCCCTTATAACATTGATATAATGTACTGTAATATCTTCCCTCTCATGTGAACACATCAATTAGGTAATTTCATGTCCCAACAAAACTAAAGTAGAAAATCATTCGAGCACTTGGTGAACTGAAACAGGAAAACTTGTTTTCCACTTCCTAAATTTATCATAACAATTTAACTTGAGGTTCACTACCTTCTATCATATTTTTTTTGCAATATATATATATATATATATATATATTGCAAAAAAATAAAGCCAAAATTTCCAAAGCGATTATGTTACCTAAGGAGCAATTTAATGGCTCATTTATCATGCCAAATTAGGGTCGGCAAAACCCCGGGTCGGGTCCGGGTATCGCAATGCCTGAACCCAGCCCGAATGTAATCTTTAGATGCTCGGGTCGGGTTTTAATCTGGTACCTAGATTTTATATTTTTTAATATTATATGTGCTTTTTTAGTAATTTTATAAGTTTTAAATTTATTTTAATAAAATTTGACATGAAAATATAAACTTTAAGTGTTTGAAACTTTATATGTGTAATAAATTAGTCAAATAAATATAAATACTTAAAATAATATATATTTTATAATATTTTTTAATAAAATCCGGGTTTAGAGCTAGGCTCTGGGTTTATCAAGTGATGCCCAAGACCGGCTCAGCTTTATACCCACAACGCCTTGGTGCGGTCCGAGTCCAGACCGGACGGGTATTTTTGCCACCACCCCTATGCCAAATGCCTATTTTACAAGGTTCATATATTATCAACAATACAAAATTAGTACCTACTGTATGTGCCATAACCTAGAGGCACCAGACTGCGCCACGTGTCCAAATAAAAAAGAAATAAACTATCTCAAAAAAATAAATAAATAAATAAATAAGTAAATTATATCCAATTTATTCCACAAAGAGTAACCTTGGGATGAAATTCCCTAAAAAATTTCGATAATAACTAAGAGCAGAAACTCATTCTAATTCTGGGATTCCGGGGTATGAGGGAACCACACCTAAGATCATAGGAATAAAGAAGCACATGGGCACGGAATAAATGACAGGTCCGGAATAAATATATTTATTTCCCTACAAACAAATTCACGTCCATGTGTGGAAAATAGTGCACGTGTCATCAAGGAGAGAGACCAAGGCAAAACCCTAGACCAATGTCACCCATCAGTTATAAATAGAGACCGTCTCTCCAAGAAAGAGGAGATCCCTCCTGAGCAAAAAAAAAAAAAATGAGAACATTGTTCATCCCTCCACAAAAAATTCTAATCTTATTTATTTTCTTACTTCCGTTAAATCTTAAATCAAATACTGACTTGGGCGTCAGAGTGCCTTTTCCAGGTATCCACCTCGCCGAATTCGAGTTCAACAAGCGTCACAGTTCTCCATAAATAAAAAATACGTGTGAAGGTAAATTCCTGCTTTTTTCATTTGCGCCATCTGTGGGGAAACTTGGTTGGAAAGTTTTTCCCTCACTAAAACCCACATGAACACCACTTGTCATCATCTTTTTAGATCAAATCAGGTTGGATATAATTGAAAAAAGAGGAAAATACGCACACATACTTATGAAAAATGGGTTTATGTGTGAAATCCAAACTTCAAACATGCTTAAAAAGGCATTAAAGTCAAAAGTCTAAGAGCACAAATGGAGGTTTCTCCTTCAAATGCTTTGCTGAAAAAAAAAAGAGAGAAAGAATAAAGAAGATGAAGGACCCATTATTTATTCAAACCCAAGACTAATTTATTATTTATTTTATTTTCTACTTATTCTGTTCATTCCACATAACTATGCTGACTTATTTACATTCCTGCCATTCTGATTACTCCATAGTACTATATTTTTTTCCCACGAGTGAGGCTAAGAAAAACCCAAGCATTCACCTTATCCAATGGAATATATGTGGGGTGTTAGGCCGGCATGGATTAACATAATGCTATGCTCTAACCTAACAACTATGATTCTGCATCTAACATTTTAACATATTTTATTTTTAATTTTCTTATGTCACTCTTGACTTTACTTGACTTACCCATGGTGAGGCTAAGTAAACCCCATATATTCACCTCTTAATAGGGAGTAAACAAATGGGTGTCACGCCAACGTGGACTAATCTAACTTTTCTTACGTATTGTGTAACCAATATTACTTTTACGCATCTAACTTTTACATTTTTACATTTACTATTCTAATTATTTGTAAATTCTATAGCGTTAGATGCTGATTCCGGAGGGAAGTGGACCTTACCCATTCCCTCTTTTTTCTCTTATTTATCTTTCCTATTAAATATACCCTTGTTTTCCCTTTTAATAGAAGGCTTTTTAAGCCTGGATTATAATATCCATACAATAATTCTCAAGAGCTCTTCAATGCCTCAGTATAACTTTTCTTGAGCAATCAAATGAAAGAGGGGGAAAAATGCTTGAAAGCACAACACTTTTCCTCATTATATTTCTTCCCCAAGATTCAGCTACCTTTGAGTTTTGTATAAAACAAGCAAAATAAACGGCTAACGAAGGGAAAATGGATGTAAATGCAGGCAATCAATGGCCAGATCTCTTAAAAACAAGTTTCATGCGGCTTTTTCTAACAAACTCCTCCTTGAGGAAAATCCTAAACCAGAAGAACTGAAAGTATTTGCTGAAAGGCGAGAAGCGCCACCCAATGATACCTTGGCACATATTTTGCAGCAATTAGAGAAACAAAGAAGGAAAATCAGCAACTAAAGGCTAGACTCTTTGCACTAGAGCAACAGTCAAAAGAGCCAAAAGGGAGCTCAAAATAAGGGGAACGGAACTTAAGCCCCCCTAAAGAAAGGGTAGCAGTCCACACTGATCAATTTCTAGAAGGCCAGCAAGAGACTGATATTAGTGAGGAACAACGGTTCCAGGAACGTCTATAGAAAGAAATTCAAAAGGTTTTAGGTGACTCCAAAAAGAATTTTCAAATGGCTTCTACTACGGATGATGCTGCCATGGCAGCTCTTAAAATCAATGCCACCCCTTTTGTGGAAAGTATCATTTCTACTCCCAAGCTGGAAAAATTTTAGGCACTGAACTTCCAACAATTCGACGACAAACCAGATCCTGAGGATCATCTCTACTATTATAAAAAAAAATTGGCATTTGAAACTAATGGTAATGCCACACTTTGTAAGGTGTTCCCCACTAGCTTGACCGAACCAGCACTAAATTAGTTCTGTATCTTGCCTCTTAATTCTGTCAAGAATTTCCATGACTTGTGCAGACAATTCCTTGCACAATATTTTCACAACAGAAAACAACCCAAAATTGGTTCCCATATCTTTAACCTTAAACAGTAGGAAAATGAGAGGGTGAAAGACTTCCTCTTCCGCTTCAATCAAGAGATGACCCTAATAAGGAAAGTTGATACGTAAGTTATTGCAGCTGCTTTTTCCAAAGTAGTAAATCTAAACACGGAATATGGGAAGTACATTCTCAAAAAGAATTTTAAAACCATGGAGCTAATTCATTTGAAATCTCAGCAATATGTGAGGCTGGAAGATAATGAGGCCTTACAACAGCAAATGACTGCAAAAGTTTTCGTAGCACCACCCCCAACACCCCAAGATAGTGGCAAGCGCTCTATGCTGCAGCGCACGGAAGAAGAGAACAAGAGAAGGAAACTAGATGAAAGGCAATTTAAGCCTCTAAATGCTTCATTATATCAAAACTGGATGGAAAACAATGACTCTAGAATATTCCATACCCTAGGGCCTATCAAAGCGCCCCTGGAAATATGGAATCAGTCTAAGCATTGTCTCTTCCATAATGATAAGGGACATGTCATCAACGAATGCCGGACCTTACGAATTTAGATCGAGGCCCTGATAAGGAAAGACATGCTCTTAAAATACAAAATGGCTATCAGGCAAAGTGTTGTCCAACCCACTATTCCTTCTGCCTCTGAGGCAACCCCGAAAGAAGAGGAAACACCTTCCACTATGCATCTGATACAGGGCCCGAAAAAAAGCAATGACATCTCGGAATAAGACTCTTCCTATCAATCGGGTTCCAAGATAGGAAGATTTTCTATCCCATTGCACCCAAATAGTTTTACGGAATCACAAGGCGAAGATGATAAAGCAGCATCGAAATCCAAATCCCCTCAACAATCCTACAATCCATGGTTCCATCTATGACTACCTTAAAGAACCAGAGAATAGGGAAATTGCACGCATTGCAGGAAAAATGATGCAAATGATTCTTAATAAGCTGCACTCCACGGCTATCAATGGATGATCGGTATCAGATTCCGGTGGAAAAGTCTGGCGTGCTCAATACAAAAGGACGATAAAGATGCAGCAGTGCGGAATTATTAAAACTTCCCCACCTGCTATCATGTCCATTTCGGAGGATCTCACTCTGATTACCTTTACCCGAAATGACTTAGAAGAGATTAATATACCCCATATAGACCCCTTGGTGGTTACTTTGGAAATCACCAATATTCCGATCAAAAGAATCTTCATTGATAGGGGAAGCAATGCAGAATCCTTTATTGGGATCCGTTTAAAAAAATGAGACTTAAAGAATCAGACTTGTGCAAGTGTTATGCCCCTCTTGTGGCCTTTGAGGAAACAAGACTAATGACAAAAGGAATCATCAACCTTCCCGTTAAAGCAAGAGACAAGATTGCTTCAGTCAATTTCCTAGTTGTTAATGCTCCATCAGCCTACAATGCAATTTTGGGGAGGTATTGACTACACTTCCTGAAGACAGTTCCCTTAACACTACACCAAGTAGTTCGATGTGTCTCTTTGACAGGGAGATGAACGTGTGATATAAAAGGAGATCAGATGATGGCAAAGCAATGTTATTCTATTGCCATTAAGCCTTGCAAGGGAACTCCCGGATCAGAACTCGTTCTGGGTGATAGGAAAGCCGGCAACAAAAGAAAAGGGAAAAACTGTTATTCCAGAGCATGTACCGATTGAGGAATCTGTTTCTTCACCACAACAAGTGATGGAAGATAGGGCTAAATAACAATTACGGAACCCGAGGCCCAAGTGGATGTCTTGTTCCTTACACTACGAGGCTCCTATTGTCGAAGACTTAGAAATGGTATCTCTAGATCGTTTGGCCCCAGAAAAGCAAGTGCAAGTTGGAACCGAATTATTCCCGAAGGAAAAAGTACATCTCATTTTTGTGCTCAAAAGAAATCAAGATGTTTTCGCATGGTCACATAAGGACATGCTTGGAATAGATCCAAAATTTGTATGTCACTGGATACCAACTGACCCTATGATAAAACCTATGCAGTAAAGACAAAAGGAAATCGCTCCGAAAAGAAACAAGGTCATCAATGATGAGGTGGAACACCTCCTTGAGGTGGGATACGTTCGAGAAGTTCACTACCCGGAATGGACCTCTAATGTTGTTGTAGTGCAGAAAAAAATGGAAAATGTAGGGTATGCGTAGATTATACGAGCCTCAACAAGGCTTGTCCAAAGGATTTTTTCCATCTACCAAAGATTGATTAGATGGTCAACGCCACTAGTTATCAAAGGTTGTCTTTCCTGGATGCATATAGTGGATATAGGGATGGCAAAATCCTCCACGGGTTTGGGGCCTCATGGAGCCCCACCCCAAATGGGGAAAATTTTGAATAATTTTTGGGGAATGGGGTGGAGAGTAGGGGGAAAATAATCCCTAAATTCTTAATGGGGTGGGGTGTGGTTTTGTACTCCCCACCCCACCCCCACCCCAATCCCCATTAAATATAAATATGTTTTTAATTCTTATTTAATAATTTTTATTTTATCAATTATAATGTCAATTTAATAAATTTTTTTAATTTTTATGCAATATAAATAATATATGAATGAAAGAAAATCCTATAATATTTTTCAACTCTGAAACATTGTTATATTTTTTTTTCTCTTTTAAGGTGCTACGCTCTTTAAATATTTTTCACTTTTAATATCATTTTAAGATATTATTTCAAACTTTTAGATATTTTTTTAAAAGAATTTAAATACTTTATAATATGATGATGATTTTATTTTAAGTCTCTAATTTTTAACTTACTAAAATAATGTATTTATACATATTATAAAATAGATAAATGGGGAATGGGGTGGGGATAGGGAAATTATTCCCCACATGGGAATTCTCCATCCCCACCCCACTAAATTTATTGGGGAATGGGGTGGGGAATGGAGGCAAAAATTTCTAACGGGGTGGGGAATGGGGTAGGCCTCCCCACCCCCACCTCACCCCATTGCCATCCCTAAGTGGATACAACCAAATCCCTATGCATATGGAGGATGAGGAGAAAACAAGTTTCATCACTCCGAGGGGCCTATTTTGCTATAGAGTCATGCCTTTCGGATTGAAAAATGCCGGATCCACCTATCAAAGGCTTGTCAACAAAATCTTTGCCCGGCTGTTAGGGAATATTATGGAAGCCTATATTGATGACAGGTTAGTCAAGAGCCAAAGTGCGGAAGATCATATTACAGACTTGGAGATAGTTTTTGATGTTCTAAGGAACTACAATATGAAGCTAAATCCCTCACAATGTGCTTTTGGGGTTTCTTCAGGCAACTTCATAGGTCATATAGTTAGCCAAAGGGGAATATAAGCTAATACGGCCTAAATTAAAGTATTAATAGAGACTACGAAACTAAAAACAGCAAAAGAGATTCAGGTGCTAACCGGAAGAATTACAACATTGAATAGGTTTATTTCCCGAATGTCGGATTGTAAAAGCTTTTGCAAGCTTATGAAAGCTGAAAAAAATGGAGTACGAGGGAAGGAACAATCTGAAGCGTTAAAGCAGTTGAAAAGTTATTTTTTCCACCCTTTCATACTTTCCGCACCAAAGTTTGGGGAGGAACTTTATTTGTATCTTGTTGTATCCCACATTTCAGTAAGTGCAGTACTCTTAAGGGAAGAGGATGGGATACAAAAGCCTATCTTTTTCACTAGCAGAACTTTGTCAGATCCCGAAACAAGGTATTCCGCTGCAGAAAAGTTGGTCCTGGCATTGATCCATGCAAAAAAGAAACTTCAGCACTACTTTGAAAGTCATCGCATAATTGTAGTGACAACTTACCCTCTCAAAGTTATTCTTTCCAAGCCAGACATAATAGGAAGAAATAGTAAAACATCAATGAGTTTGAGCACTTTGACATTCAATACAAGCCTAGAACTTCGAAAAATGGGCAATCCTCTCAGATTTCCTCCTCGAATGTAGACCATCAATTGAGGATCAGTCTTTGCAGGTCTTAGCAATGGAAGGGGAGGATGGCTTTTGTTTATTGATGGCTCAAGCAATAGTGATGGGGCCGTAATCAGTCTGTATTTAAAAAGTCCAAAGGGAATCATTGTCAAAGATGCCATCTGATTGAATTTCCATGCTTCCAACAACGAAGCGGTATATGAAGCTTTCATTGTCGGACTAAAGTTAGCTATTGGCCTCCAGATAAAGCATCTCAAAGTCTATATTAATTCCATATTAGTAGCTTCCCAACAGAGCGGGGAATTCACTACAAAAGATGACCGCATGACTAACTACCTAGCCTTGGTCAGGAACTTGGCATGAAACTTTGAAAACATAACCCTCCAATAAATCCCAAGGAATGAAAACGCGGAAACTGATAAACTGGCCATGACGTCATCCGAAGGTGCTTACATGAATTTTCGACAGGTGTATATCACCACTCTTAATTTTCTTTCTATACAAGAATAAGGGCAGGAGGTGTTGTCAATCCAGCAGGATAAGTGCTGGATGGATCCTTACATATCCTATGTCAAGGAAGGAAAAATTCTGGAGGATAAAAGTGAAGCACAAAAGCTTAGAATGAAAACAAGTCGCTTCTTGATCATTGATGATGAGCTCTACCGAGAATCCTTTGATGGACCCTTACTCTTGTGTGTAACTAAGCAAAAAATAAAGGAAGTGCTGTCCGAAATCAATGAAAGGCAGGCCAGAAACTATTCTGGGGCAAGAGCTTTACAACACAAAGTTCTAAGGCAATGTTATTATTGGCCAACATTGAGATATAATGCCAAGGAATTTGTTCATAAGTGGGAAAAATGCCAAAAGCATGGTTCCTTAATCCACCGACCATCAGAATTCCTCAGCTCAATGACAAGTCCTTGGCCTTTTCTATAGTGGGAAATGGATATTATAGGCCCACTACCTCCTGCCCCTAGAGGAGTACGATTTGTACTTCTAGCAACCGATTATTTTAATAAGTGGGTTAAAGCTTCAGCTTACACAAGTATCACAGGTTAGGAGGTAACCAAATTCCTCAAATCCAATATCTTCACAAGATTCGGTCTTCCATAGATCCTGGTTTCTGATAATAGAAAACAATTCCAGAATGCTAATATGGAAAAATTTTGTCAAGAGCATGGAATAGAACTTAGATTTTCATCCCACAATTATCCGCAAGGAAATGGACAAGCGAAAATTGCCAATCGAACCATTTTTGACAATCTTAAAAAGATAGAAAGTCGGAAGGGGCAATGGCTAAAGGAGCTTCCGAATGTCCTGTGGGCTTATAGAACATCGGAAAGGCAGCCAATAGGGAGCTCCCCTTATTCCCTTGTATACGGTGTAGAAGCTATACTCCCAACGAAAACTACCCTTCCGACCTTGAGGTCTAAACTCGCCCAGCTTGCTAAAACAATGCCTCCCTAGCACTGGACAAGGATTTGGTTGACGAAGCTCGAGACGCAACTGCAGTACACATGGTTGCTTATAAACAACAAATTAAAATGCTATACAACAGGCATTTCAAGTTCCGGAAATTCAAGAAGGGGGAACTTGTCCTCAGAGTAGCAATGGATGCCAGGAAAGAGGTCAATGATAGAAAGATGATAGAAAAATGGGAAGGACCATACCAAATTAGGAAGGTACTCGGCAAAGGAGCTCACTGTTGGGGAAAAATTAGGTTTTTAAATTTTTATTAAACCTTTTGAAGATCGCTCTCATATAATATATAAGAATTTGTATTCTAGAAATCGTACCTTGAAAATCTGAGTTGGCCTTTTCCGCTGAAGTGATTTAGGCTCCTAGATCACGATCCGCCACCACCACTCCTGTTAGATCACGATCCGTCACCACCACGCTTGTTAGATCACAAACTGTCTCCAATGATCTTCCAGGTTATGACTCAGGTTCGATCTTCACTTGACGTGTGGGCGCCTTTATCACTACCAAAGCAACTAGCACGAGAAAATTTTTCTCTCAACAATAGAGAGAAAAATCTTATTCTCTGATCTGTATAAAGTGGCTTCTCCTTTTTTCTTTAGGGAAAAATAAGCCTTATATATCTCCCTTTAGTGAAAACCCTAGGCTCCAAATAATGCCCTAAATAAAACTCATGTTTATTTACTTTTTCAATAGGGGACCCACCTTGTAAAATAACATAAGGCCCCTTATACAAAAGCTAATTAAATGGAGCCTCCCACTAAATGATATATTTAGGCTTTTGACCCAAATAGCTAGTTATCTTACTTATTAGTCCAGTAGTGGTGCAGTCAATTAAATGAGCTAACCCGGGGATCATTTGGGAACATACAATAGTGGCTACAATAATTAGGCCTGTAATTAAACTAGCCCAATTATTTAATTCCAAATCTACTCCACTAAAAGATTGGAACTGACTTCCATAATTGTATGCTCGAATAATAATTCGTCCCAAGCCACATTGATTTCTTTACTGCACAATCATTTGTACCACATCGTTAATTAAATTGATATCTCAACTGTCCAATCAATTTAATAACATCTTATTCCTTTATCCTTACTGGTTTTCTCTAATGATCATTTTCAACATACTAAATATGTTGACACACTCTGGCCAGAGAATTCTATGATCAAGTGCCGAAAACCCATCAAGAGATGTGTTGTACAAATTCTATATTGTTAATCCATAACTCCAATACTCATAATTGCTCCCACCAAGATATCGGGTAATCTTGACCACAAGGATGTGTCGTGCCCATTGGTAACTCAAATGGAATAACAATTACAATCATAAAATCATAATTAACTCAAGATTAAGATTACAGTAAAATCAACGCCTATGAGATTTAATAAGTCTGACAGTTATTACAAAGTTAATTAAATCTCATATGTGATCATGTTCAATGTAGTCGTACTACATTAATAAATTCATACATGATTAAGACAAATCATTCAATGAATTTATTACAGTCTATACCTAAATAAAGTGCCCAACTTTATTTATCAACTGCGAACTAAATTTATTTAATCATAAGATAACTTGTATTTATGTCTTCTGTGAATCCACATGGTGATCACATAAATACATATAATATGATTAAATGGACTTTAATACAAATATTAATGCAATTAAGATATTTGAATAAAATACCTCATTTATTTTATTAATCAGAAAAATTATTTATTACAATTAAATAAACACATATGCTTTTAAAGAGTATATTTTCCCAACAATCTCCCACTAGCTCTCAAAGCATATCTGGCTTATTGCACATGCTCTAGGGCTCTAGGTGCAGGTTATAAAGGTTTCCCACTAATGGCCATTGTAATAAGATCTGCCATTTAGCATCTAATGCCATTTGGGGTACTTTCATATAACCTTTCTACACTATTCCCTTATAAGATGATGCTTCCTTTCAATATGTTTTATTTCTTGTGGTTCCTTGGTTCCTTAGATTGAGCTACCGCACCACCATTATCACAAAATAGTTTAAGGGGTGCAGTTACAACAGGTACCACCTCAAGATTTCGTAGGAACTTGCAGAGCCATATAGCTTCTTTTGCAGTTTCAGATGTAGCCACATATTCAGCTTTAGTTATTGAGTCTGTGATACAAGATTGTTTCACACTCATCCAACTAATAGCTCCACTTCCCAATGTAAACACATAGCCGCAAGTTGGTTTTCTAAAATCCTTATCTGACAAAAAATCAGAATTAGTATAACCCACTAGAATAAGTTTATCACCAGAATACACAAGCATATAATTTTAAGTTCTTTTCAGATACTTCATTATATGCTTGACCGCAGTCAAGTGTTCAGGTCCAGGATTAGACTAACCATCCATATCGCAAAACAGATGTCTGGCTTAGTGCAAAGCATGGCATACATGAGACTTCCCACAGCTGTTGCATAGGGAACTCATCTCATTCTCTCTATCTCTTCAGATGTTCTGTGATTGATCCTTAGAGAATGTAATTCCATGTCTGAATGGTAATAAATCAGTCTTGGAATTTTCCATGCTAAATCTAGCCAATATCTTATCGATATAGACCGCTTGAGACAAGGCTAAAGTTTTATTCTTCCGGTCTCATAGTAACTTGATACCAAGAATATAACTTGTCTCTCCCAGGTCTTTTATATCAAATTGTTTTGCTAACCAAATCTTTATTGTAGTCAATACTCCTATATCGTTTCCAATCAGGAGAATATTGTCTACACAAAGAACAAGGAAGGCTACAAATTTTCCCTGAATTTTCTTGTACACACATGGTTCATCAATGTTCTGAATGAATCCAAGCGATTTAATCGCTTGATCAAATCTGACGTTCCATGACCGGGATGCTTGCTTCAATCCATAAATGGATCTCTGCAACTTACATACCATGTGTTCTTGCCCTTTTTGTATAAACCCATCTGGTTGCTGCATGTAGATGTTTTCTTCAAGATGCCTGTTAAGAAAGGCAGTCTTGACATCCATTTGCCAAATTTCATAATCTAGCACTGCAGCAATAGAGAGCAGAATCCTGATGGATTTAAGCATAGCAACCGGAGAAAAGGTTTCCTCATAATTGATTCCTTCTTTCTGAGTAAACCCCTCGGCTACTAATCTTGCTTTAAATATTTCCACCCTTCCGTCTACTCCTCTTTTTCTCTTGTAGATCCACTTGCACCCTATAGGTTTTACCCCATTTGGTGCCTCTACAAGTTCCCAGACTTTATTGGAATACATAGATTACATTTCTTGATTCATGGCCTTTTTCAAAATTCAACATCTCTATCTATTAGAGCTTCGTTGTAACTAGTGGGATCTTGTACATGTTCATCTGAGATAGCCGTATAGGTTTCTCCCAAAAGCATGTATCTCGTAGGTAACCTAGTTACCCTCCCACTACGACGAGGTTCTAAAAGTGATGATTGTTCACGGATAATCCTGTACTGATCAGCTGGTTGTTGCTGTTCTTCCTGTTCTATAACAGGTGTTGAAAGCGGAGCATCAACCTGATCTCTTTTATTTCTCTAGTTTTACCTTACTCTTAGGTTATAAGTCATTATACAGTCTTCCTCAAAGAAAGTAAAGAATATTTCTATAAATATATTCCTATCTTGAGGACTATAATTCAGACTTTCCCTTATTCCTTTAAGATACCTAAAACATGCAAGCTTCTGAACACGAATCCATCTTCTCTATCTCTGATTCTAGTAAACTCCAAATACGAATGTGTCTCAAACTATGTTTGTGATTTTTTCATAATATCTTGGAGTAATAGACACCGAGATAGATGAAACTAAGTTCAATAAACTTTGTAGTTTCAAATACTAGTATCTGGAATCAAAAAGGTAAATGATAAACCACTTAGTATATATCTTGTCTTATCCAAAAGAATCTTGTTTCTCCATTTAATTACACTATTTGTATCATAGTGTTCATTGACAACCAAATAGTGCTTGAATTCTCCATAGAGATATTCTTTGTTTCGATCATATCGAAGTTCTTTTATGTTCTTGTCTAATTGCTTCTGTCTTATCCACGTACTCTTTTGAATTTCAAAAGCAATGGAATCATGACGCACTTAGACAAACATAAATAAAATGAATATTCATCAACAAAATTGATAGAATACTCATAACCTCTTATAACATGTAAACTGATTTGTCCATATACATTTGTATGCGCTAAATCATCAAATACAATGTTATGCTTTTAGCTCAAAAAGAGCATCCTTGTCATATTACTTTTCTAAATAAGATTTATAGAGTTACAATAATCAATCTTAATAGGCCAACAAGTCTATCATTAATCATTTTCTTAAAATCTTATTATAGTTTATATGACTTAAGCATAAATATCAGAGGTAATTTTTGGTTAGAAGAAATATTTCTTTTCTTAGATAAATGTATATACTTTTTATCATTATATCTTACTTTGAATAGATCAATGTACTTCTATGATATAAATTGTCTTTATAAATAACCAAAATAAGTAATAAACAGAGGATCCATAAATAACAGTGTACTCCTGTTTATTAAAACAAGCCACCGAAATTAAATTCCTCTATTATTTGGAAAAATAAAGACAAATATCAAAATTAAAGTCTTGTAAAATTGATATAGTCTTTCAATTGATATAAACTAGCACGTCCTCAACTGCTATTTGAAGCTTTCTTCACTTAATCTCTTGGTTTCCTGAAAACCAAATAAATGAATTACAAATAAGAGTCGTTATCTCAGAATTCATTATTGTATGAATCAATAGAAATCTGAACTAATTAGGAAGCTTAAAGATTTCCTATACCTGATTTTAATAATCTTAGGACAATCTTTCTTCCAGTGACCCTTCTGTCCACGTTTGTAACACTTGCCTTTTGGCTTGCCACTTCTTTTAATGGACAGTTTGTCGATCCCAACTCTTGCTTGCTCATTCTTGTCTTTCGACTTAAGCCTTGAAGAGAATCCTTTTTCAGGAAGTTTTCTACTATTATAAAATTCTTCTATAGCATTTAGTTCGTGCATTAATTCAATTAAGGTCATATCTTTATTGTTTAAGATATAGCTGACCTTAAACTCTTTGAATGTATCAGGTAAAGATTCAATCACCATGTTAATCTTTGATTTATCATTGATTTGAACACCATGAATCTCTACCTCATTCAAATAGTCCATCATTTTGAGGACATGATCACGAACTTTTGTACCCTCTTCCATCTTAGTATCCGTAATACATTTTAATGCTGCATCTCTGGCAAAATGGGTATTTTGCCCAAACATCTGATGAAGACTAGCCATAATTTCAGTGGCTGTTTCCATGCTCCAATGTTTCTTATGCAGTTCCACATAAATCGAAGCCAATATATAGCGCTTAGCCATTTTGT
Organism: Citrus x clementina; assembly: GCF_000493195.1. Lineage (NCBI taxonomy): Eukaryota > Viridiplantae > Streptophyta > Magnoliopsida > Sapindales > Rutaceae > Citrus > Citrus x clementina. The sequence continues at coordinate 12,917,885 of NW_006262339.1, read as the reverse complement.
TAGCTTCGCACCATTTCTCATAAGGCTCCCTCTGATTTCTATAATCGTATAACGATGGTTCAGGAGGGCAAGGCTGGGTCAACACATATTTGCTTCCCTTAATAGTGAGAATATTAAATAGATTGCGTTTCCAATCTAAATAATTTTCGCCAGTGGGTGCATTTTTAACAAGGATAATTAATAATGGGTTGATGGAAGACATTTTCTGAAAAAATAAAACATTCATGCATAAATAATTTGAAATAATATTCACAATAAATGACAAAAATGCATAAAACCATAAATGCATTTTAATTTATTGTAACGATAATCTAGTTCCGCTTTGACAAGCTATCCGGTGGGGAAGTCATGTCTATACTTACTAGACCCAATTACCCATTGGATTATTTACTTTCATGTAGAGACATGATAAATAATTATCGTTATCCTTTTGGGCCTAAATTTGTTAACAGAGCTTCGTTGGGAAGGTTAATAACAAATTTTAGTTGAGTGTATAACCATTGTTTCAATCTAGATATTTTTCATTTCAATAGTCACCGTTGGGGTGAACAATCGATTGAAAAATATTTCAATTTTATCTTTGAAGAAATTCATCAAATAAAATATCTAATATATATACCCTCCGAAGGGAGCATCACCGTATCATGAAGTCGAGGTATATATATAATTTTATTATTGAACTAACAATGGAGCCCGTGGGAAAATTATCTTAAATTTTCCCTCTCCCACTCAATATTTTAAAATTAGTTTTTCCTTTTTAAAACATACATATTGTTAATTACATGCTTCCTATAATATTATCTAGATGATATCAAATATTATTAAGCATACGCAAATTTCAAACAATATTATGAAATTCATTATTAATGAATGACATGTATCATTATGCATGGAGTGGCACTACCTATTCTATATGACATGTTATCATGGCATGTTATCATCCAAAACATAACATATAGAAAAACAATTAAATAATCTTAATTCATGGCTTTCCTAATAATGAAAAATACATTAACCCTAAGCCTAATCTTCATTGGGCTTCTTGTCAATGTCCATCTTCCATAATCTTGTCTTTGTTAATGGATTAGGAAAAATTAGGCTTTTAAATTTATAATTGGTCCAATTTTAATTTTGAAAGAAAATAAATAAATAATTAAAAAATTTTTTATTAAAATAAAACTTTTGGATCAAAAATAAATTTAATGTGTTCAATTTTATCTATGCATTTTAATCCATTAAGCCCAAATTTTAATTGGGCCTAAAACTAAGATTCTTTAAGCCCAAAACTGTTTTTGGATTTAAACACAAAGAATTGAAACATTTCTGCCCGAAAGAAAACTTATGAAACCATAGGGACCTCCATGATAAAAACCATGAAACCCTAAAATCATATTTTTCTTTCTTTCATCTTCCCCAGCCGCCATCTCCACAAAGGGCAGCGACTGTTCATGCATCTCCGACGCCGATTTACTGTCGCCGTCACACCGGAAACGTACCAAACACCTCCCTCGCGCTGCACGGAAAGCTCTTGCTCGCGCTACCTGCTGCGTGTGCTGGCTGTTGCACGCGAGCGTGCCGTGGCTGCTGCACGCACAGTGTGCGTTGCTGGCTGCGCGAGCCGCGCGCTTGCTGGCAGCATGTGCTGCTGGGCGCGCGCTGCTTGCTGCTGGTTGCCGCTGTCAATTTCCGGCCTCCGTCGCTTTGATCTTGAAAATCCGAGATTAATTTACAAATTTCCTAGGCCAATTTTTGGCTTACAAAAATTCTATAACAGTAAAATAAATCAAGAGGGAAACATGATGATAAAAAATCACCCCTCTTGTTACAGATCCAAAGAAAAAATACAACGGAAAATCTAACCATGAATTAAGACAAAACAAAACATGCTTTATTCATATATTAAACAATTAATATATATCTGAATAAATTGTGCCACTCTAATACATAAATTTCAAGAATGATTTCATACGAAATTTTTATATATTAATATGAGATTGCTCTGATACTAATTGTTGGGGAAAAATTAGGTTTTTAAATTTTTATTAAACCTTTTGAAGATCGCTCTCATATAATATATAAGAATTTGTATTCTAGAAATCGTACCTTGAAAATCTGAGTTGGCCTTTTCCGCTGAGTGATTTAGGCTCCTAGATCACGATCCGCCACCACCACTCCTGTTAGATCACGAACTGTTTCCAATGATCTTCCAGGTTATGACTCAGGTTCGATCTGCACTTGACGTGTGGGCGCCTTTATCACTACCAAAGCAACTAGCACGAGAAAATTTTTCTCTCAACAATAGAGAGAAAAATCTTATTCTCTGATCTGTATAAAGTGGCTTCTCCTTTTTTCTTTAGGGAAAAATAAGCCTTATATATCTCCCTTTAGTGAAAACCCTAGGCTCCAAATAATGCCCTAAATAAAACTCATATTTATTTACTTTTTCAATAGGGGACCCACCTTGTAAAATAACATAAGGCCCCTTATACAAAAGCTAATTAAATGGAGCCTCCCACTAAATGATATATTTAGGCTTTTGACCCAAATAGCTAGTTATCTTACTTATTAGTCCAGTAGTGGTGCAGTCAATTAAATGAGCTAACCCGTGGATCATTTGGGAACATACAATAGTGGCTACAATAATTAGGCCTGTAATTAAACTAGCCCAATTATTTAATTCCAAATCTACTCCACTAAAAGATTGGAACTGACTTCCATAATTGTATGCTCGAATAATAATTCATCCCAAGCCACATTGATTTCTTTACTGCACAATCCTTTGTACCACATCGTTAATTAAATTGATGTCTCAACTGTCCAATCAATTTAATAATATCTTATTCCTTGATCCTTACTGGTTTTCTCTAATGATCATTTTCAACATACTAAATATGTTGATACACTCTGGCCAGAGAATTCTATGATCAAGTGCCGAAAACCCATCAAGAGATGTGTTGTACAAATTCTATATTGTTAATCCATAACTCCAATACTCATAATTGCTCCCACCAAGATACCGGGTAATCTTGACCACAAGGATGTGTCGTGCCCATTGGTAACTCAAATGGAATAACAATTACAATCATGAAATCATAATTAACTCAAGATTAAGATTACAGTAAAATCAACGCCTATGAGATTTAATAAGTCTGACAGTTATTACAAAGTTAATTAAATCTCATATGTGATCCTGTTCAATGTAGTCGTACTACATTAATAAATTCATACATGATTAAGACAAATCATTCAATGAATTTATTACAGTCTATACCTAAATAAAGTGCCCAACTTTATTTATCAACTGCGAACTAAATTTATTTAATCATAAGATAACTTGTATTTATGTCTTCTGTGAATCCATATGGTGATCACATAAATACATATAATATGATTAAATGGACTTTAATACAAATATTAATGCAATAAAGATATTTGAATAAAATACCTCATTTATTTTATTAATCAGAAAAATTATTTATTACAATTAAATAAACACATATGCTTTTAAATAGCATATTTTCCCAACACTCACAAGCTTCAAACACTTGATGGGAAAAAGTTCCCTACTGCTTAGGAATGTCATTCACTTGAAGAAGTTCTATGACTAGGAAGAAATTTACTTGGCACCTTTTTATCTCCTTCAATTCCTATTATTGATCCACTAGTTTGTTTGTTTTAAGTACTGTTTTTATTTCCCTAAAGTCTATGTCGATGTAGATATGAATGCCATTCTGAGCTTCTTGCTTGGATTGTCAATGAAAGATGTTATTCAGAAAAGCCCACTGTATTTTCTGAAGCATCACCATTTTATCATAACTACAGTTCCTTATGACCCTAAAAGAAAATAATACCCAAGCCAGAATTATTCCACATAAGCTAAAGAAAAATAATTTTCTCAGAGAAATTATTATGTATGAGCTTAAGTTGAATAACTATCTCGGAAGAATTATTCCGTATGAGCTTAAGTCAAATAATTATCTTGGAAAAATTATTTCGCATGAGCTTAAATTAAATAATTCTCTCAAAAAAATTATTTTGTATGAGCTTAAATCAAATAATTATCTCGGAAAGATTATTCCGCATGAGCTTAAGTTAAATAATTCTCTTGAAAAAATTATTCCGTATAAACTTAAGTTAAATAATTATCTTGGAATAATTATTTCGCATGAGCTTAAATCAAATAATTATCCCAAAAACATTATTCCACATGAGCTTACGGAAAAATTATCCCATATAAGCTTAACGAAAACAACTCCTCAATAAGAATTAGTTCGAGAGTATGGGGAAAATATTGCCCCAAGGGAATTATTCCAAACTCACGGAAAATAATTCCTAAACAAAAATTATTCCGAGATTCTGGTACATAAGTCCCCAAAAGGATTACTCCACGCTTAAGGAAAGCCATTCGTCAACAAGAATTATTCCGAGCTCAAGATAAATAATTCTGCAACACCAACTACTCAATGAAAGCTCAAGGAAATAATTCTCCCAAAAGGATTATTCCGTATAATATGAGAGAACAAAATTCTTCCACAAGAATCATTTTGTAAACAATTCTTCCGAGAGCAAAGTTATTTCCGATGAACATAAAGAAATTATGATCCACAAAAGAGCTCAATGACTATATTATTCACTCTAAGGAAATAATTCTCTACCAATACTTATAAATAAAGAATATGTAAAGCTTTCCTAAAAAGCTTCATGGAAACATATATATGTACACAACTTAAAAGAATCATTCCACACGCAGAGGCATTACGAAAACAAAACTGTATATATAGCAAATCCAAGCTACAAACAAACCCAAGCCACAAACAAACCCAAGCCTTACACAAAAGATTCGCACTTATAAAAAATTCCAAAAGCCAAAAACAACAAAGAAAAAGAAGAATTCTTACTACATAAAACCTAAAGGTAATGTCCTTCATGATCAAATACAAAGACAAATAGAAATTAACTAATTCATAGAGCTCCACCTCCCGCACCCTTTGAAGTACTAGCACCGATACCTCCCTCCTCACCATCCTCTGGATTCGGGTCAGGAACTCTCCATAGCCATCCTTATCATCATCAGAACTAATCTCACCTTTCTCACTTAAGTCAATAGTAGAAACAGCCTTGCCAAGATAGCGCAACGACCAACCGGGCTCATAACCAACCGACTTGTCGAACTCTTAAGGCTTCACATCATTCTTATAACTGCCACCACACCACCCAAGACGATAGTACAATGCCATATATGCATTAAAGGCTTGATCAAAAACTTCTTCAGTAGTAGACAATTTTTCCTCAGCAATACGATGACTTTCCCACTCCTTAGCTAACTCTTTCCTAAGGACACCCTCTGCCTTCTCCCACTCCTGCTTTTCATCCCTTAAAAGAAGCAACTCTGAAAGCTCCTGCTCCGCCTCTCCAACTTTCCTCTCTAACTCCGCAATTCGGAAGTTCCTTTCCACAATACCAGATCTGGCACCTTTTAACTTGGATGACAACTTCTTGCAAGATTCCGCAAACCCCTTGCAGTTATCATTCAAATATTATAATTGTGCGATCTTTAATTCCATACTAAAATACGAGCGAAGAATCGAAGCACTTTCCTTCATATATCACTAAAAACAACGCATGAAGTGTTCCCCCACCTTTTCATCAGGCTTATTGCCAATGAGCTTTTCCACCTCTAACAAGTCCCCCATAATTGTTACATCCAACGATGAATGGGGGGAAGTAGTACCAGAGGTCATGCATTGTACGCAGTGATATATGAAGGAAATTGCTTCATTCTTCGCTCGTATTTTAGTATGAAATTAAAGATCGCAGAATTACAATGTTTGAATGATAACTTCAAGGAACTTGCGAATTGGAGAGTTAGAGAGGAAAGTTAAAGAGGCGAAGTAGGAGCAATCAGAGTTGCTTCTTTTGAGGAGGATTCGAAAAAGTACATTATGTTCGTCATGTTGATAGCTTGTGTTTGGGAGAAGGATTCTCCGGCCTTGGATGCAACGGAAATTTCGAACACCACTGCTACTTCAAAAACCTGTCGATCCTTTGATGAATCATCCACGGCCTTTTTCTCAAAAGAATGATACTTCGCACCTAAAACACCCTTCTTTTCTCCAGTAAGAACGGACTCATGATGATTGGCAGAAGACAGATATATCTTCCCCAGCATTGTAAATATCCACTGAAACCAAAATAAAACAAAAAAAAAGAACTTCACTACTAAATATTAACAACTACTTAAACTAAATTATGGAAAGGAAATTGTCACCAACAAGAATTGTCGAGGAATGAATTCCACCCCTAATTTTGCCTTCTTTGAAGCATAATCCTTCCGGGGATCAACCTTGCGCTTTAGATAGGGAAGCCTCGATTCTTTAGACTTTAACGGCCCAGAAGCTTGTACTTTACTTAAATCTACAGCCAGAATAGTTGTACCTCCCTCGAAAGCTCCTATAGTAGCAAGAACTACTGCCTCCAAACCATGTCCTACTTTCTGCAATCAGTATTCCCCAAATGAGAAGTTATGCTGGAGAAAGTAGCTACACAATTAAAACAAAACATGAAGTCAGGTAAGAATAAATGGAAAAATCAATAACAAAAGGAAAAGTCATAAAAATCCAACGCTTACCATCGTTCCTCCTTTTTTTTTATTTTTTCTTACATGAGCATTGTTATCCTCTCTGTTGCCGGAAAGAGCTTCCTTACCTGAGTAGCTCTTAGATAAAATTTCCTTGCCACCATTCTTATGGTCCTCTTTCATCACTACTCCTTTAGTGGATCGAAAAAGATATTCATCATGATTTTTTGAAAAACAAAAAAGTATTAAGAGAATAATATATATGTATACATAAAATAACAACATAAGCAGGAGCAAAAGAACTTATATACCATCGAATTCCGACTCATCAGAATCAATTGGAAGAACTTTGCTTAACCCCTCCTTTTGCACCCCTTTCTAAGGATCGGAATATTTCTCCATTCGTGGACCAACATTTACAGGTTTCCCGCTATGAGTTTTTTGTGTAGGATTAGCCACTGTCTTCCTAACGCCCAAATGAAGCCCCCCGGATAGGAACATCATCTTTCTCCATAGGTTGCTTCCTAGCAACCTCACTAGCTTCGCTATTTTGTCTCTTAATAGGATTCTTCTCCCTAAGCTGTGCCTTTTTTTTATTAACCTTCCTTGGAATATATAATTCCATAGATCCATAAGGGGAAGACCTTGGGCTCGATATAGGCTCCTTGGCCCCTAAGTCAATAGGAATCCCATCCGGAAGAGGAATGTCATGATTCTCATCCTCGCCAGCCACATATAAGTCAAGTATTTTCCTCCCATCCTCATATATTTCATCGTTATCAGAAAGGCGGGCAAGTCCAAGGGGAAAAACAACGTAGCCTCCTCCCAAACACAAGCTATCAACATGACGAACATAGTTAAATTGACCAACTCGTCTCAAACATTGACGTAAAATCAATTCTGTAACACAAGGAAAATCTTTTCCCCAAAAATTCCTCTCCAGATACGCCACTCGAGCACCCAATAAAGGAGGATCAACAATCGGCCCAGCTTAAAAAAAAAAAGGTGAGTAACGCAAATAACAAAGCAATAGGAATCGACATATAGCAAAACCAAAAGGAGTACAAAAGTACGAAGCTTTTTCCAAAAGGCGTAACTGAGAACATAGGATTCCATATGCATATGCTCCCTCCTACACCAATAGCCAATAACTATTACAGGACGATTGATTGACCACTCCCTAAACTGGTCCTTTTTCATCAAGGAAGGAATTTTGTAGAAAACGCCCTTATCTTCAAACCTCATGGTGGTGAACCATGAATCCCTTTCGTCCTTAAGGCTGCTATAAAATTTAAGTCTATAACATATTAAGAAATCATATAAGGAGAGGAAATGAGACCCTTTAGGGGCCAAATTGGTGGTGGCAAAGGCTTGTAATAGTACTAGAACACAGGGGTTAATCATCAAGGAGGAAACTCCACAACGAGCAAAAAATTTCATAACCAGGGGAGGAATAGGGAATGATAATACCTCAATTTGTTGGCAATAAAGTAAAATTGACTCCTTGTCGATTCCGGGGTCCATAATATCAACATTATCCGCAAGCTCTCTCAACTAAATATCAGGGCCAAGATTCACATATTCCACAAATCGATCAAATGAGAGTCTCTCTACTCTAGGGGCAACCGTGTTCTCATTAAAAAAAAAATTGAAATTGAGAAAAATTCAAAGTCGAATAAAAAAAAACAGAGAGAGAGAGAGTAGAAACCAACACAAAAAATAAACAAGAAGGGCCACAAAGAGGAGGACCCAACAAAAAAAAAAAGGAGCCAAGAGAGGAGAAAAAAAAAGAACCAAGAGAGGAGAACCAAAAAAAAAAAAGGCAAAAGGAGATGAGAAAGAACCAAAAAATAAATAAATTAAATGAATGATGATGAAAAATGAGAAACGAAGCATGCTCTGAAACTTACTGAAAAAGCCTTGAGCAAAAGAGAGTAATGGAAAAAATAAAAGCTTTGGAGCCACAAAAAGGAGCAGGAGAATCATTTTTGAAAAGTGCAAAAAAAAAAAAAGAAGAAAAAGACGATGACCTTGGGAGGAATAAAATAATTATTGAAATGAGACTTTAAGAAGGGTTAAAAGCCCGAATAGCCTGTTTGCAGTGAAGTTAAAAAGGCACCCCTGTTAACCACCTCAGCAAGTAATTTAAATATTCACATATAGTAAATATTTCATTATTCCAAAAAAAAAAAAGTATGACGAATCCCATTTCTCTTAAAAAAAAATTAAGTGAACAAATATCACAAAACCACCACTTTTTGAAAAAATTATTTTTAAATAAAAATACGCTTGTAGGGGGAGTGATGTAGGTGCCATAACCTAGAGGCACCAAACTGCGCCAAGTGTCCAAATAAAAATGAAAGAAAAAAACTATCTCGGAATATTAAATAAATAAATTATATCCAATCTATTTTGGAGAGAGTAACACTGGGATGAAATTCCCCAGAAACTTCCGATAATAACTAAGAGCAAAATCTCATTCTAATTTCGAGATTCCGGGGTCTGAGGGAATCATGTCCAAGATTATAGGAGTAAGGAAGCACATGGGCACGGAATAAATGACATTTGTCTGGAATAAATATATTTATTTCCCTACGAACAAATTCACGTCCCATGTGTGCAATAATAGTGGATGGCACGTGTCATCTAGGAGAGAGACCAAGACAAAACCCTAGACCCATGTCACCCATCAGCTATAAATAGGGACCATCTCTCCAAGAAATGGGAGATCCCTCCTGAGCAAAAAGAGAACACTGCTCATCCCTCTACAAAAAAACCTTAATCTTATTTATTATTCTTACTTCCATTAAATTTTAAATCAAACACTGACTTGGGCGTCGAAGTGCCTTTTCCAAGTACCCACCTCGCCGAATTCGAGTTCAACAAGAGTCACAAGTTCTCCACAAATCAAAAATACGTGTAAAGGTAAATTCATGCTTCCTTCAACCACCAATTAAATTATTTGCCAAATTAGATCAAGTAAAATCAAAGGGTTTTTTCCTATTATATGTCCGACTATCAAGAATAAGATACAAGATCACAAGATTCTTTCTTTTCTTTTTTTTTTCCTTTTTTCTTTTCTGTTTTACAATCATGTGAAGCAATAATAGTAATTAAACAAGGTCACAGAGAAATGGTCTACCATAAATATTTTTCATTCCGTTAAAATCACAAATAATAAGCATCGATATTTCATATAAATTCTGCAAAATCAACAATCAACATCATTTATCGTGCCCATATGCTAGCCCTCCAACCAAAAAAAAGAAAATGTGTGTTAACTTCTATTCTCCAGCAAGCTAAAAATTTTAAGAGTAAACAAGGCAAATAGTAAAAAGAAAAGAAACCCCACCAAGTATATGTTCGACTCACCTTCTCTACTGGAGAGGTCTTTTTCTCGGAAGAAAATCAGCAATAGCATTCACTGGTAAAATCCTAACAACATTACCTCTATGGAGACTAAATTTATCATTAAAACCTCCGATTTTGAAATCTTCACTTCTCAAAAAGCAGGTTTCATCCATTGAGCTACCAACAATAGCAACCAAACAAGTTCTCCTAATACCATGGTGCATAATGAAACCAGAAAGCATAGCCACCAACCTATCAACCCACAGCATCAAGTCTAGAGGAAAAGTGTAATTAGGGAAGAAGTAACTTCAGTGAATGTCAAGCCACTTCCCAAATATCCTCTAGCCTTGCCTCCTTACAACAATCTCAAGAGATACCGTTGAAAATAATTCGATCACTTGACTCGCTCTGCATCGTCCTACAATTTAAAGTTCATTTTGAAGCAATCACTAATATTCCACATACATAATTACGCTGCATCGTCCTACAATTTAAAGTTCATTTTGAAGCAACCACTAATATTCCACATACATAATTACGCAAAATGATCCAATTCAAACTATCAAATTGTCTCTTTCCAATTCAAAGGTCTTCTTTGAAGCTCTTTTGGGTTGCTGATAACAAAGAAACTTGAATGAAAAGGCCAAACGACAAAAACCGTCGTAGGATTCAACACATTTTTCAGAAAAAACTCCAAATTAGAAAATTTCAAGATCTCAATAGACAAATAAAAAAAATATAATATTACCTCACAAAAGACAGATTTTCAATCCTCTGGGTTTGGTCAAAATATGATAAGAGCTCAATTTCTAGTCAATGGCTTTCTTATGACAATAATTATATTTCCTATTCTTTCAAAATTGAAGCTATAGGAATCACAAAATAAAATGTAAAAATTCATGAAATATCCAGGATCCAGATTAGCAGTTAGATATTAACTTATGCTTACAAAATTAGAGTGTTTATTAGAGCTCCAAAGTATTTTAACAGGCTTGATAGGCAAAATGTATAGAAGTAAACTTGCAAGCAACACTTTTTAAGTTAAGCAATTGTTTTAAAAAGTTCAAATGATAAAACTAATGCAAAATAACAATTCCTACTAGGGAGTACCTCATCCTTTTGCCCAAACAATTCCTTGGCCAATGCATTTACTTCAACTACTTTCTATGCAGCAAATGCAAGCCAAGACTTGATAGGCAAAATGTATAGAAGTAAACTTGCAAGCAACACTTTTTAAGCGAAACAATTGTTTTAAAAAGTTCAAATAATAAAAGTAATGCAAAATAACAATTCCTACTAGGGAGTACCTCATCCTTTTGCCCAAACAATTCCTTGGCCAATGCATTTACTTCAACTACTTTCTATGCAGCAAATGCAAGCCAAGACTTGATCTCTTGGTCCAGCATTGCGGAAAAGTAAAGAAAAAGAACATTAGAGAATTAGGAAATCCATAATTAAGTAGAGGAACTATAAAAGCAAAGACAACAGTAATGGTTTGAGTAATATTCTAAGAATAATTAAAATAACCTTACAAAAGATCATTTCAATTAAAAATTAGAAGCAACATTACTCGAGAGTTAAGGAAAAAAATCTATGCAATAGGATCCTAAATATATCATGGTTCTTAAGGTTTCCTTATAGGATATAAACAAGATCATCAATTTAGTAAGCATAGTTGTGACTTTTCATACTCAATACCATATGCGACACCCAGTCTGTGCCTAATTTTAATGGACTTTTAAAGATTGTGTTGCATGGCTGTGTAATTAAACACAATATTTTGAAGAGAACTTAGAGCTTTGGCCTTTTTATATTCTTGAACAGCCTTGTGAGATGCATACGAGAAGTTCACATAGTGTCCCAATTTAGGCAAAAGATAATGGCTACACCCAATTAAATAAATTAAAATCAAAATCACAAAAAATAAACAATAATGCTAGCGATCTTGGGACTCAAATAAGCATCACTCAGAAACAAATAAAAATCTCATGAAACCAGGTGAGCAAATGCAAAATGATCAAAGATAATAGAAAAAAAAAAAAAAAGAGGACTTACTAGTTAGTATTAAACCACCTGGTCATTTCTATGGCGAGAACAGAGGAGTCACGTTGAGCCACATTGCTCTTCCTGCAACTAATCTAGGTTGGTCTTCCTGTCCCAAAATGACTCCAACATGAACTTCAACTCTGTTTTTGGTCCCACTCGAGGATACCCCACTGCATGGAGTTTTAAAGATTGCTCTATAGCCCCAAAACAATTAACTCAAAATTCACAACCCAAAAAAAAAAAAAAAGCCAGACCCAGAAGAATCGATAAATCACCAAATCATTGAGTGCCCATCTTTAGTATTCATAACAAAGAGTATAGAGCTCAAAACCAGCAAACAACACCCAAAACCGAACAAGAAAAAATTAGAGTACCTATAGAAAAATAACACTTAAAAACCAAACCTCAAAAAATTAACCAAAAAAAAAAGTTTTAACTTGTTTTGAGGGTTTTCGATGGCGGCTTGGGGCAGCTCACGCGACAACGATTACGGCGAGAGCCAGGACAACGTTAATGAAGAACTGATGGTCTAGCCAACGGTGCAACAAAGCTAATGGTGGATGATTAGAAAAACAGCAACAGACGCGATACCAGCTCTGCCTGCTAGGACCCTTAAAAGTTTATTTTATTTTATTTTAATTCCTTTTTTAATTTCTTTCTCATTAGCATTAGGTTTTCTTATTAAGTTTTTATTAAATTACAATTACGATTATCTTAAATTATTATAAATAAGTGGTAATTATTATATTTTTAGAAAGTAAGTAATAAAATTAATTATAATTCCTATTAATTCTGCTCCCTTCTCTTTAAATTCTTAAATTCTTCGTCTATTCTCTCTTAATTCTCTAATCAAAACCCTAGAATCCTACCATTGTCTCTCTCTACTCTCATATACAAACCAAATACTTAGGTAGGGAACATGATCCTCTACTCATTTGAGCATTACTGAGATTTAATTATTTTTTATTATGTGTCTTTTAGTGGTAGTGTATGCAGTGGCGGATTTAGAAAAATAATTTACCGGGGGCTAAATTAAATAACAGTAAAATGTAAAAATTAAAACTTAAATATATAAAATTTTTGGTAACCCACTTACAATTGTTCTCTACGCGATTTCATATTCTGAAAATATTGTGAAATAGACTCATTATCAATACTATTAAATCCATCTTTTTCTACACAAACAATCAAATTATCATTCATCCATTCAATCTCCTATCCGATTCCAAAGTTCATTATTCACAAATTTCATTACTCAAAATTATATATATATGAGTACTTATGTAAAAATAAATTAATTACAATTGAAAAAATTAATTTACTAATAGTTATAAACAAAATCACTAGAAAAAGAAATTGTAAAGACTAGAATTAGTCACTTGAACAATTACAATTTATATAGAGATGTGTTGACATGTGAACAAAAAATAAAATACGAAATTCTTAACTTAATTTGAAAAAAAAAACAAAAAGAGCATGTTTATCTTATGCAAAATTGATGTAAAAGCAAGTCGATCCCACGTCCCATCCACTCAAGCCCACAACAATTAATAATTCACCCCCCTCCTGGCTCCTTCTCTTTTCGTTTTTTTCACTGCGATTATGAGAATAAAGAACATAATTGATGCCTGCAACTTCCTATTTTCTTCAAGACAATTCCTAATTACAAGTTTGGCACTCACGGTTCAGTTTTGGGATTATAAATATTTTGAGCTGTGGGCTTTATTTTTTTAAGTAAAATTATTACTTTATAATTATTAAAATAATAGTTTAAATTTTAAAGAATGAGATTATCTAATAATTTTTTCAGGGTTATTTTAAATTTTAAATTTTAAATTTTCTTTTAAACAAAAAAAGATTTTTTTTTGAGTGGGGGCTTGAGCCCCCAGTGGTCCTGCACTGCATCCGCCCCTGAGTGTATGGGTAAGATTTAACTGTTTTTACTTTTTTATTTATTAACAATCAATCAATTATTGAATTATTTGTTCATGACATAATCAGATCAGGAGAGAATCCTGATCCCTTAGGTAGATGGATCCGATTGGTTGATTAGTAAGAGAGAGACGGCGGATTTGATCTTACATGATGAGTGTAGAAATCAGATGAGAGAAATTATGGATTGGAAAGAGGAAAAAAATTTTAGGGACCTCCCTTTTGAGAGAATAAAGAAATCGGATTGGTGAGAAAGAGAGTGAAAAAAAAACAGAGAGAGAAATTTAGGGGTCTTTTTTTGGGAACCAACTCAAGTTGACTTCTTTTTCTACTTTTATTTAATATAAAATATCAACCATTAGATTCATTTTAGTTAAATCCTACGGTTTGATTTAAATTTTCAATATGCTGGCAAGGCTTACGGCCTAGCAATGTAGCTTGAGTAATGATACAGTCACAAATTCTTGTACAAATTGACGTGGCATTAATTCATTGGTTGAATGAAAATATAAACTAATAAAAACAAATCATGTGGGTCAAGTGATATTTAATTCAACCAATCTTATCATGCCACATCAGTTTGTACAAGATAAGTTTGTACAAGAGTTTGTGGCTGTATCATTACTCATGTAGCTTTAGCCTGGTTTCAATGATGATATCTTTTTTGTTTTTTTTGTAACCTTGATTGGAATCGTTTATTTAACTTTTAAAAATTTAAGGTAGGTAATGGAGATCAAATAGGAATGATTTTAAATTAAATACAACCTCAACTTCGAGTCATAATTATCTATTGCTAATACAATTAGGGTCAATTTAGAAATATTGTAACTTTTAAAATAATTATTATTAGTTGTGCTGTAAAAATAATCAACTATGAAGATAATCAATTAAGCTTGTGAAGATAATGTAAATTTTATTTTCAGAAGTGTTGTGAGTTTTGAAAGCAGTTGTAGATATTTGGTAAATTTTACTGTGAGAGAAAATAAATTACTAAAATGTATATAATGTAAGATAAAATTTATTTATACATATAAAAACAAGTACGTAAAATATTTTTATTATGTATTATAATAATTTTAACTAAAAATAAAATATATAATATATTGATTTTAATTTTTTATTTTGTCTTAAATTAATTGATAATTAAATTTATAATATAGTGAAACAAACTTAATAATAATTCTACCAACAAATTGATATTAAAAAATTATATTGATGAATTATAACAAAAATTTATGAAAATATTGATTTTGTTTCCAATTTGAATAAGGATAATTTTAGGTTTAAGTAATAATTTTAAGGATATTTATGAAATTGTATTAAAGGATAAAATTAATTTTTAAAACCAGAATTTATGGCCAGTTTGGGATTGCGGAGACTGATGAAATAAACTGTTGATTAAAAAAGTAGCTTTGTGTTTGATAAACTATATTGTTGCAGTTGTTGTGAGTTTGAAAAATAGAGTATATGCGTTTGATAAAATTTATTATGAAAGTGTTATTTATTATATAATGATCAAAATAGACATGAGTTTTAATTACTTTTTATTTTTAGAGTATATTTAATAAATTGCTTAGACATCTTTTTTTCTTAAATATGTAAAATTACATTAAAAAACTCAATTAAAAAAATTAAAGAACTTTATACTCTTTTACATAAAATATGATAAAAATAAAGGTATGATTTATATATTAGGTTTTATAGATAAATAAGATATAATTATTTTTTATTAAAATTTAGGGTTATAATAGGAATTTTTAAAAGATATGGTAACTTATTAAATAAGTTGTTTATGAAAAACAACCCTACCTGTTTTTAAAAACTGTTGACAAAATACAAAAAATTATGAAATAAACTATTTTTATAAAATTTAACAAATATTATTTTTATAAAAAATTATGAAATAAACGACTTATTGAATTTCAACCGCAATTTCAAACTGACCCTTAAAAGTTACTTTCTCCTTACTTTTAAAATCAGCCGTGGGAAGAATTGATTTTGACAGAAGTGATTTTAATTTTTTTTACCAAACACTAAAATTAACTTTTAAATTTTCAAAATCATTTTTAAGCCTCCCAAAAACAATTCCAAACAGATCCTTAAATAAAAATTCAAAATATAGATACAACTCCTGTGTTGAACGTCTTTTTTTTTTTTTTGAAGGTCTTATAACATAGACATCAGACAATTAATAAACAAATAGCCATGAGTACTACACAGTTATTAATCACGACGATTTCTATCAAATCGAACATTGAAAATACGGATAATATTCGACACATGTTATCATGTCATAACCCACATTACCACCCCTACTTGTACCTACTTAAGCCATGTTTTCATAATACTCCACTTAACACCATTGCTAACATAGTAAACAAGAATTACCATCCCTATGACTAGTGCACCAGTGAAAAACTGGCTCACCCAGAGCAGAGGAAAGTGAGATCGGTAACATTTGCCTATATCCTTATCTTTGGTCTGGGGAATCTTATTAAAAATGAAACAACAGTAGAGAATTATAACTACCGCCAATAAAAAGAACATAAACTAGTCATGAAAAAGCACTCAAATCAGAAGGAATAACTTGCCCTTGCTTTCCATCCAAGGATCCAATAAAAATAAACATTATCCCATGACCATCAATGAAAAACATTAGAAACAAGACACTCAAGAGAAGACAGACAATATGGTCTCTGGTGGACTACGAACCACTATTCAATTTCAGCAAAACCAAACACCATAGGAAAGTAAATAAAAGATAAATGTCCTAGAACTAAGCTCATGCAAATCACCAGCTTCCCATTCCGGAGATGACTCATTTTATTGATAATGCCACCTACTCTTTCTTGGTATAGTGTCTGACCACAAAGGCTAAACCCAATATCAAGAGCGGCACAAGAATCTGTAGAATCTTAATAATGAACTCAGGGGTCTTGTCTTGATTGTAAGCAGGTTGCTCCAGTGGAATATATGCACGTTTCCGAGGAACAGTTGAGGGATCAATGTCACCAATATAGTACTTGTCCATCATCTCCCTAGCGGAGTCACTGTGACCCACATCTTCAAAGTCATTTGTTGCATCTTTCCCTGCAAAAATTCCAAACAGAATTCTCATTCAGACCACTGTACATAAAGTATTCAAAATCAGGCTTCCTATGTTTACCGAGAGAGAGAGTGAGAAATTTTACCAGTTGCAGAAATCAAAACCTCATCTCCTCCAGGGTGATCATCCATGAACGAGGACACATCATACACCTGCATGTAAAACCATTTGTTTTTTTCCAGTACAAGAGCAAAATGGCAGTGAATCAGTAGCATCTCATGACAAAGATAATCATACCGGAGCAATTGCTTCAAGTTCTTTCTCAAATATATAAGGACAGTGAATCAGTAGAGCATCTATTTTTACCCTCTGTTTACACCTGGAACAATCCCATGTTACCTCATATTTAGGTTTCAAAAACCTCACTATTATAAACAAAGGGTGATTAGATTTTCCTAGATGCTGAAATTCATGGTTGGACCTAAATCTTCATATTATGTGTACTAGGCTCATTTGGATTACAATCAGAACAAGTATTTTATTATTGAAAACATAAGAAAATGAAAATCTAAAGAAAAATTTGTTGCATTGTAGTGTATTTTAAAACCATTTGCAAATACAGTGCTACAAACTAGTCTATAATCTGTAAACAGGAAAAAAAAAAACAGTCACTTTTGCCTTCTTCAATGAGAAAGTATCCCAAAACTTCATAAGAAGTCTACTCATGTTTCTTTCTTGAACACCTACACATCAACACTTTAGGACCTCATCTTTTGAGGCCATAAATAATTGAAATTATCAAATGCCATGGCATAGCTACTCCACATACAAACCAGATTATGTGCTCTTCATTAAATCTTTATGCAAGTAGTATATGATGTAATCATACGATAGGACTGAAGAGATCACACTTCACTCTCTTCCATTGACCAAGTTATACATAAATACATTGATCCCCATGAAATTTAAGTGGGGCCACAAAAGAAAAGTGATCTTTCAGATTCCTAAATTATATCGAATGCGTTCTTCGCCCCTCATATCTCACAAATTCATCGAATAACCCACCTTCTAAGATTTTAGAAATTTGCTAAACCAATGAACAAATATGAAATATGAATCAAGAGAGATGGAGGGTTGACCTTGCCAGAAATAATAAGCCAGCAATCCTTAGTTTTGTTGTGCGTGGCGACCTCTTCGAACTGGTGAATCTTTGGATCTGAGGCCATTTGTTCACTACTGCAGCTAAACACAAAACCTCAACAAATTCAAAAAAACCCCACAAAAAAATAAAGTAAAAATGTAGAATCGACCCAAACACCAACCAAAAAGGGAACTTTTTGATCAAAACAACAGCAAATAAAGAAACCCTTTTATGTTTAAACTCTAAAGAAGTAGATTTTGAAATCAAACAAAGTGAGGAATCTGTGATCCGCTTGCTTACACGAGAGAGACAGAGAGGAGAGCAAAAGAATTTGGGCTCTCTCTTTGTTGATGTCAAAGCCTGCAGCAGTCAAACTCACTCGAAAACAACATCTGGCATCTTGTACAATGTGTTGTCATTTATATCAGTTAATGAGACAAATTGGTCTTGTAGTTTGACATATTTACAAGCTTGACTTCATGCAAATGTCGTTGGACCCGAGGGTGTTTCTGTATATTTGATTGGCCACACGGATTTTGAAAACGAAACGGAAGAAATTTACAAACTTGACTTCGTGCAAACGTTGTTGGACTTGAGGGTGTTTCTGTGAATTTAGTCGGCTACATGGATTTTGAAAACGAATCTGAACCATTACTTTTCTTGCCACTCAAATAAAATAAATTTGTATAACTTGGACCGTGAATTTGTCTATATTCTTTTACATTTGATTTTATGTAGGAAATTTTTAGGAGTGGGCAGGCGATGGTGATCATACGATTAGACGAGACGGATATGATAGGATTCTTTAAAATTGGAGCTGGCATGTATTGACACTACCGATGATCACATCATATTGTGTCAGTTTATTTATTTGTCTTGAACTATCTTGACTCTTTTACCTAATTATAACAAGAATTGACATATTTATAATTCTGTAGCGATATCCTCATAAATTTACGCACAAAGGTTTGCATAAAAAAGTGTGTTTTGTACAAGCTTTAAAAGCTCTTCGTATGTGCACCAAACAACACACACGCACGCAACAATTGGCAGCAACGTTTGTCACTCGCGTCTGCCTCCTTTCACAACAACAAAAATGACATAGCAACAAAAACTACAGAGCAACGAAAACCACACAGCAATGGCTTCGTTCTCCCTCATTATCTCAGCACCGTCCTCACTCTTTCAACTCTGTTTTCTCTCATTCTCGGTGGCTTCATTCTTCCTCACTCTCTCGGCTTCGATCTCCCTCAATCTCTCAATCTCAGCTGCATCACTCTCTCTCCCCCAACACAAGCGAATTAACGGAGCTTATTAAGGTTAGTGTTCAATTTATTACTTTAATTTATAATTAATTGAAGATTAATTATTTTGCTCCATTTCGGCTACTTAACCTAGCCTAACGTGAAACCTTATTTTTTGTCATATTTTTCCGTCATTTGTGAGCCTTTGAGCAATTAGATTCTATTTAGTTCTTTATTTTTCTATTTAAATTTTACAGAGCATATACTGCAATTGCCGATTAATGTTGATTGTCTTGGTTATGATTACCTGAATTTTGTTCTTATCATGAGTAATGTGAAATATATTCAGTTGATTAATATGAAATATATTCATTTTGTATGAATAAAGAATATGTAAAAAAGCACTGAAGTTGAAGAATTTGAGCAAATTGAGGAGGACAACTTACAGGATGATGAGCCAATGATTGGGATATCATTCGATAGTGAGATTGAAATGTATAGTTATTGTTAGCCTAAAGGG
The DNA here is from genome assembly GCF_000493195.1 of Citrus x clementina. Lineage (NCBI taxonomy): Eukaryota > Viridiplantae > Streptophyta > Magnoliopsida > Sapindales > Rutaceae > Citrus > Citrus x clementina. The sequence continues at coordinate 12,898,028 of NW_006262339.1, read as the reverse complement.
CTACACATTATGTAATTTTGATGATAACAAACATGTGTCTTAAGTGATTTTATAAATATTGTATTTCACATTTCACTAGTTCTTGAAGGATAATATTTATGCAAGTGAAATCAAGTTGAAGACACTCAACAGATAACGGCGAAATCAAGAATAAAGTTTAGAGCTCAACGGATAAATTATTGCGACAAATTCTTGTAAAGCCGGTATGATTTAATTAATGCATGATTTAGCATTTGATAAGCTCAAGAGATTAATTCAATAATTACTTTTCATTAACTAAAAGGTTTTATATTTATAAGATAGAGTATTTTGTGGATTTGAGTAATTTGGACTTAAATGAAAAGTATTATTTTGCAATATTTGATTTTAATAAGTATTATTTTGAATTTCGAAGTTGGACCTTTTTACAAATATTTGAAATATTTTGGGCCATACTATAATTTATGAACATTTTGGACTAAAGTGAAAGGTTTTGAGAACTTTGAAAAAATGGGTATTATGTTAAATTTTGAAAAGGACCTCTTTGAGAAATAATAATATATTTGGGGCCATATCATAATTGCAGAAAATTTTGGAATGACAGTTATTAGGAAATTTTGAAATTGGACATATTTGCAAAGTGTTATGACGTTTTGAGTCATAATATTATTATAGAAAGTTTTGGACCAAAGTGTAATTTTGGTGAACAGTGTTACTGTAGCAAAATTCAAAAATAACGGTAATATCACTGTTACAAGCGGCTAGCCGGATAAATTAAGTGGCTAACCGCTTGGTTGCGAGAATTTGTCTATAACGACTAGTTTTCGGGCTTTAACTATAAAAACTCAACTCCAACTTCATTTTAAGAACTAATGCAAGTATAAACATGATCATATAACATATATTGAGCTTTCATATCACAAATCATCATTTATTGAATCATCATTGAGCTATAATTTGTTTATCCACTCTTAAAGAGAGTTTCATTGTTGTAATTTTCATTTCTCATAAAATTGTGAGTGTACAAGTGTGAGAAACACTTGGGGTGAAGAGATTGGGGAGATAATCTCTTGATTGTAGAGGTCCATTGACACTTTGAAAGTCAATTGTAAATATTTGAAGGCTTGGGAGGCTTGGATAGTGAAATCTTCAAGTCGGGTGAGCTTGGAGGCGTGGACGTACGCGGGGATTGCCGAACCACGTAAAAATCATTGTGTTTGTTTTCTCTTCCCTTACGCTTTTACTATTGTGCTATATTGAATTTATTGTTTTCTATTCCATTAAGGAGTTAGATTGATTTGTTGTGCGAATTGTATTGCATATTTTTTAAAATCTCAATTCACCTCCCCTCTTGGGTTGCGTAACTTGCATTTTAGTTATTATAGAGAATATGGTAAAAGAAAAGAGTTTTCATTTATGCGAAGAAGTAGTAGTAAGGGCATTGATGGGATGATACGATATGTGAGTTATGTTTGTGGGCGAAGTGGTGCAACAAGAAGCAAATCTAGTAATCCACTAAGGCCCCAACCTAATGTAAAAATAGGTTGCAATGCTAAATTGAGAAGAGGATTAGAGGAAGACGGAAAGTGGAGGATTCGAGTTTTAAATCTTGAACACAACTATACATTGTTGACTCCAACCAAGTCTAAATTTTTCCAATGCAATCGCAGCCTTAGTTCATATGCAAAAAAGAAGCTTGATGTAAATGATAGAGCATGGATTAGATTGTCCCAAAATTATCAATCACTTGTTATTGAGGCTGGTGGCCATGAAAATGTGACATTCACAGAAAGAGACTGTAGAAAACATATACAAAAAGAAAAACGACTACGGCTTGGGGATGAAGATGCTGCTGCTCTTCAAAACTATTTTATAAAACTGCAGTCAGAAGACAATAGGTTTTTTTTTTTTAGTATGCAAGTGGATGATGAGGGTCGATTGAAAAATGTATTTTGGGATGACCCAATGAATAAGGAAGCATACAAAGAGTTTGGAGATGTTGTTACTCTTGACACTACATACCTTACAAATAAGTATGACATGCCATTTGCTCCATTTGTGGGAATAAATCATCATGGTCATTCTATTTTGTTTGGATATAGATTGATTTCACATGAGGATGTTGAGACGTTCACTTGGTTATTTTGAACGTGGCTATCATGCATGTCCAATTCTGCTCCTATTAGAATTATTACAGACCAAGACAAGACCATGAGAATTGCAATTGCGGATGTCTTTCCTAATACTCGACATTGATGGTGTTTGTGGCATATACTTAAAAAGATTCTAAATAAGCTAGGGGGTTATAAACAATATCGTGACATTAGCGATATGTTGCATTGTGTTGTTTATGATTCACAGAGCCCTGCAAAGTTCGAGGAAATCTGGCACCGCATGATTGTAGAATATGATTTGGGTGGTAATGCTTGGCTACAGGGCCTGTATAATTAAAGACATCATTGGGTACCATGTTACCTGAAGGATAGTTTTTGGGCTGGAATGTCAACTACTCAATGGAGCGAGAGCATGAATGCATTTTTCGATGATTATGTAAACTCAAAAACAACATTGAAGCAGTTTATAGAGCAATACAGTAATGCATTAAAAAGTAAGGTTGAAAAAGAAGTCGAAGAAGATGCCAGGTGTCTTTCATAACAAATGTCGTGCGTAACATCTTACGAGATGGAGAAGCAAGTTCAAGATGTGTACACCATTTCAAAGTTTCAAGAGTTTCAGAAAGAGTTGACTGGAAAAATGTATTGCGAATTCGTCAATTCAATGAGTTGTGAACATATAGTCAGAGAAGATGTTAAACTTGAAAAGTTTAAAAAAAGAACTTTTTTTAAAGTACATTTTGAAAAAGATAAGGGTGAGATTAGTTGCAGTTGTTCAATGTTCCAATTTAGGGGAATTATGTGCAAACATGCCATAACAATCATGATACGCAATGACACGGAAGTACTTCCAGAAAAGTACATCCTACGAAGATGGAGAAAAGATGTGTGGAGATGCCATAGTAGGGTCAAAACGAGTCATAAGTTGCATAGTTGCACAGATGAGCAAAAGCGGTATGAGAAAATGTGTGTTAGTTTTACGAAAGTTGCAAACATGGCTGCAAGAAATGTTGAGAGTTCTAATCTTGTTTTGAATTTGATTGAGGATGTACGGAAAGATCTACCAAAGCCAATTCAATGTGGAGGTAACAGCGCAGGAATCTCAGGCCAAGGAAGTTGTAGTAACAGCATGGGAATTTCAACAAATGCAACTGAGGGAGTACGTGATCCAGAAGTGAGGCGTCGGAAAAGTCGTCACCTTGTCAAAGAAAAAAGTCAACAAGGTCTACCAAACCTAAAAAAAAATCAACACGTTCGGATGCAGAGGTTAGTTTTACCATTAATTAATTAAAATAAATTTATTACATAAATGGTGCTTAAATGCGTTTTTTGTTGACTTTGCAGGATGGACATGCAAACAATATATTATCTTCTCAAGTGTCTGCTGTAATTCCACAAGGAAGCAATATTGCAGCGGTAAGTGAGGCCGGATTCTTATCAATTTTCTTAATTTTTATAACTTAATCCATACATATTTTGAAATATATTGTGGAACTTATGTAGACACTTCAAAATGTTGAAGGAAGTGTTATTGATATGAATATATAACCATATGGAACTGTGGACTACTATAATGTAAGTTTTTCATCATATATATATATATATACTTTTTTCATAATCTTTTATTTCTTATTATAACATAATGTTTGATTTTTTTATAGCAGCACCCACAACTCCTAGAGCATGGACATTTTCAATAGTTACTCTTTCAGCAAGCTAATGAATATGGAGTTAATTCGGAGTTTCAACGTGATTTTGGAAAATAACATTATACTTGTGTTTTTGGAGAATCATATGTTTGCTATTATACTTGTGTTTTAATTATGGAGAATCATATGTTTGCTATTATACTTGTGTTTTAATTTATGGAGAATTATATGTTTGACTGATCATAATTGTGTTTTTCTTTTTAATTGTATTACTCGGTGTTCAATGAAATTTTAACTAGATTTCTAATTAATGTTAGAAGTACCTTAACATAATTTTCATTGCAAATTAATGGGTTCTGGCCAATATAAGAACTGTATTTTTCTGCAGAAATTCTGCACATGCTCTTTGTTGTATTTTGGTACCTTAACAAAATTCAATGGGTTCTGGCCAATATAACAAAAAGTAATATGTTCAACCATAAACGTAATTTTCATTGCAAATAAGAGAAGTTAATACATTAGTTAAATGTACAATTTAAATACAAGACATATTAAAATAGATGTAATTATTTGTGGGACATATTTTACAATAACACTTGGTTGCGAACTTCATTGAAGTTCTCTTTCAAGCAATTCAAATTTAAGAGACAAGCATTCCATTTGATGCCCCAACTTGCTCACTTCTCCTAGTAAGAGATCAATTTTATTCTCGCTCATATTTCGATCTTCCACCCCTCGAAACTCATTAGATTCAATGTTCTTTCGATCGTCGTCCCATTCAAATGCCCCAGATCCTTTGCACTTCCAAAACTTACGATTTAGATTCTCTCTTGTGCACGAAGTTCGTAAGATCTTATCATTGCAGCACTTTTCACAAGTTTTTATATGTGGATTTGGAACTTCACTCATGCTAGAGGACATTGTGATAGAAATATCCAACTAATTTAAGCAACTGAAAAGGAGAAAAAAAAGCCTTAACAATTAGTAAGCCTTAAGCAACTGGACATGGAAAAAAAATAGGACACACCAGCTACTAATCAATTTCAAAGGAAAAAACAGCCACAACATTTAGTAGGCATTAAGCAACTAAAGGTGGAAAAAACAATTGGACAGAATAGTTTTTAAACAAAATTCTTATATTGGCCAGAACTATATTTTTCTGCAGTAATTCTGCACATGTGATAACTCTATGAAATGAGAGTTACCATGACACTTTTAGACTTAAATCAATACTACTTAGAGAGTAAATGATGTATTTCTATTGTATTTTTGTTACATTTTGCATAAATAATCATTTTAGTCAGTCTTAATAAGTTTTGCTCAATTTAAAGTAATTCGTGCTCAAATTGTGTGTATAATTGTAGGTTTTCAGAAGCTTATAATTCATGGAAGGAATGCTGATGCAATAGGCTAGCAAAAAGGAGGAAGAACATGGCTATAAAAGAATTGAAACAAATCTGGAACAGTACAGTTGTTGTAGCCGTTGCTGTAGCAACCATTGCTATAGCCGTTGCTGTAGCAATCCTGGAACAACTACAGAGAAAATTCAGTGCGGGATACTTGCAGAATTGCGATCTGCAGTTTCCTAATCTGACTTATGCACGCCCTAAGCTTCCGTTTACCCTAATTTTTAACTATAAAAGAAGCACACATTAGAAGGATTAAAGAGAGTCGTCACCCAAAGAGAAAAACACAAAGAAACAAAAGAAAAACAAGATTCAAGAGAGAGATTAAGGGCTGCACAAGAGGAGAATTTGCAGAAATCAATTGGGAGATCAATCCTTCTTATTCTTCTCTTATTTTCTCATTTTCTATTTATTTATAGGAATGTGTTTCATGGCTAAAACTTTGTTCTTTATTTTTCTTTTACAAATCATGAACTAAATTTATTTGTGGTTGAGTGATAAACAATCTTAATGGTTTATTGACTGAATATATGTGTTGCTGCATGTTTGCTGTAGTAGTTTGTTTTGATAGTATTTATTTTTATTCATTATTTCGGTTGATCACCCATTTAATGATACAAGTTATGAGAGAGCTGCAAAAGGGCCTATCTTAGTGGAACACATCAGAGCAATGCTTGGTTTTATATTAGGTTTCCTGGATTGAGTTTAACTTATCCCAAAAGGGCCATGCTTAATCTAAAATTAGTAATGAACTAGACATAAGGATTCACCTTGTAGGGTAAATAGAAGCTAAGCGTGTAATGCTATATCTTATGTTGGCATAACAATTGATCACTGTTAGGTTACATATAGATATAAGATATCCAACATGCGACGGTTGAGGATACATAAGGATTCTGCCCAGTGCTGTAGCAAATACTGCAGCAACCGAGCCAATCATTAGAAAATAATCAAGACCATTAAGAGAGTTTATTCACTCAACTACTTTATATTCCCATTGATTTTATCCTTGAGATTGACGTGATAATTTACTTTGTTGCATTTTATTTATTGTGTTTTTTATTTTAATTAGTAAATTAGTTTCATCAATTGTTTATCTTAATTTAAACACAAAATCTGCACTGTTAAGATTACTGTAGCAAGTCTAATAACATCAATCCATGTAGAGACGATCTTGAATACTCATCACTTTATTACTTGTTGTGTACACTTGCACATTGACACCAATAGCATTAGTATTTATACACCAACAACATGCTCTTTACTAAATGTCTGTTCTCAGGATCCGTTTGGAATTTAATATTTCCTACATCTAATCATGCCATGTATGCCTACTTTATCAGAGAAAATGTTGCTCTCAAGGTTATTTCCGACTATCTCTTGCAAACTTAATACCTCTCTAATAATGTTTGTCAATCAAATTGTACATAGTAATTCATTGGTCAATTACTTATAGATTTTTCAAGGATTCCAGAGAAGAAGAAAGGCAGCATGCTGAGAAATTTGTGGAGTATAAGGTAATGCCTACTTTACTGCATGACATCATGTCTCCAATTTACTGTGTAATCTAGATTTTGATATCTAGCACGTTTTTGTTCCTATTTAATTAGTAACAATACATGCCCGAGAACTAACAGCCACAACAATTAGTAACAATACTTGCCCGAGAACTAATAGCCACAACAGTTAGTAACAATACTTGCTTGAGAACTAATAGCCACAACAATTAGTAAAATTTCTTAAGCAAAATCTGAATGATCAAAATGAATTCCCAAATAACAATAACCAACAGCCGAAATAGGGAAAAATAAATCAATTCGTTCAAAATCCAAATCTAATATCAATACAACCCAAAATCACTATAGCCTCAACAATAACAATAATCATTCAAAATCCAAGTGGCCGAAATGGGGCAAAATAATTCATCTTCAATTAATTACAAATTAAAGAAATAAATTGAACACTAACCTTAACAAGCTTCATTAATTCGCTTGTGTTGGGGGAGAGAGAGTGATGCAACTGAGATCAAGAGATTGAGGGAGATTAGAACCGAGAGAGTGAGGGAGAATGGAGCTATCGAGAATGAGGGTGATCGGAGCTGAGAGAGTGTGGCAAAACAAATCCAGCGAGAATGAGGGAGCCGAGAGCCAAGAGTGAGGGAGAATGGCGTCTAGAGAATGAGGAAGCACAGAGCCAAGAGAGTAAGGGAGAATGGCGTTGAGAGAATGAGGGAGAACGAAGCTTAGACTGACGGTGCGTGGAGACGGGATAAGCTGCTGGGTTTTTGTTGCTGCTGGGATTTGTGTCGTTTACGTTGCTGTGAAAGAAGGGAAACGTGAGTGGGAAAATGATGCTGTGAATTGGCGTGCGTGTGTGTGAAATACAAGTGTGCAACCCAAGAAGGGGGTGAATTGGTATTTTAAAAAAAATCCTAACAATACCACACATAATCCAATCTAACGCCTTAATGAATTCGAAAGCAATAAGTTCAATGAAAACACAATCACAAATAAGTAAGAGAGAAGAGAAACAAACACACGAATTTTTACGTGATTCGGCAATCCCCGCCTATGTCCACACCTCCAAGCGATCTAAGCTTGAGGATTTCATTATCCAAGCCTTCCAAGGCTTTAAATGTTTACAATTGACTTCAATGTGTCAATGAACCTTTACAACTAAGAGATTATCTCCCAATCTCTTCACTCAAGTGTCTCACACACCCAAACACTCACAACTTTATGAGGAAACAAAAAATTACAACAAAACTCTCTCAAAGAGTAGAAATTCAAAATAAAGAACAAGAGATTATTCAATGTTTTATGATTTGCGAATTGAGAGCTCAAGATATCTCGTGTGCTTTTTGTTTATGCTTGCTAGGGGACTTAAAAATGAATTGGATTTGAGTTTATATAATTTGAGCCCAAAAACTAGCCGTTATGTGTTTTCTGATGATAATCGGCTTGCCGTTTTCGGAATCCGGTTAGCCACTTTTATGTTACCGTTACAATAAAAATTTGAATTTCAGAACATCCGGCATGTCGCTTACCATATCCGGTTAACCGCTTGCTACAATAATTGCTACAGTGAAATATTTTCTAAAATTATAATTTAACCCCAAAATTTTATAAAACTGTATTATGGCCCAAAACGTTATGAAAGCTTTCAAATAGGTCCAATTTCAGAATTTCTAAATAATGATTTGTCAATCCCAAAACTTTTTAAAATTATGATTTCACCCAAACTATGTGAAATTATAAAATGTCCCAAAATATTTAAATATTTTCAAATAGGTCCAAATCTGAAATTTTAAAACAATATCAAAGGTTTTAAAATACTTTCATTTTAGTCCAAAACACTTTAATTCCATAACATCGTTTTCTTATTATAAAAGCACAATTCATAAATCTTTGTTTAATCAACACATTTTGTTTGTTATCATCAAAATCAATATCTATAGCCATATAGACTAACAATCTCCCCCTTTTTTATGATGAAAAAACACATTATAAAAATATAATCTAGTTATCAAAAGCTCCCCCTTAATCAATGCAAGGTTAAAAAACTGATTTGAAAATTATTTAAAAGACTCCCCCTGCATACATACATATTTTTATAACACTTTTTATAACACATTAGATTATTCTCCCCCTTCATCATAAAAAAGAATAAAAGCTCCCCCTATTAATCATCAAAGTCGCAATACAAGCACATTAGTTCAAAAATATCCATAAGCATAAGGAAATCTATATAATCCATAACAAACAATCAAAATAAATACATATCATCCAAAACAAATACATATCCAAAAGCATAATAATCATCCATATAGTAAAAAATAAAAGGACATAAAGCAGTAAATGATATGTAGGTGTGTCCAAATACAAGCATAAGAGACTACTGAGGTGGTGAGGATGGTGGTGATGGAGGAGGATACGGATACGGAATGCCAAAGTGCTAAAAAATGAGGCGTTGTCCATGAATGAGCTGCTGCTGAAAATCAGTCTGCCTCACAGAAAGTGTCCGCACCTCATCCATAAGCTGATGAGGAGTAACCTCCTCAGAGGTAGGAGGTTGTGGAGGTGATGAAGAAGAAGCAGAGGCACCAGGAGCTGAAGCAATTACGGGAGGATCTCGGCGTCTACGCTGCCCCCGAAATGAGAGTGAGAAAACGGGTAGCTGATCGGCTGGAACCACAGCATTAAGTGGTCGATCATCACTTGGAGCAAGAAAGGTAAACTTGTTTTTAGTGAATTTGACCCAAGTGCCATTTTTCCACTCAAAGCCTAAGCCAAATATAGCGTCATCCCCAATATCCTTAGACGGTCTACATGACGGTTCTTGAATCGGTACATCAAAATATTTAAGGATTCGAGTTGTGAAGTGACCATATGAAAGGGAGCGGGTAATCAAGGCAGGTATGGTCAACATGGTTCGAATGATGGTATAGCCCAAGGTAACCGGACGACGTCTAAGAATACAATCAATCAAAGCAACATCCACGTGGGAAACCTCATCCAAATATCCTGATCTAAGATGAACAGTGGACTGAATAAAACAGAGCAAAATGAGAGTTTGAAGACAAAGACACTGAGTGCGGAAATGAATGGTACAATCTTTAACAGAAAGATCATTACGCCGACAAATATTACGAACGGCGTCAACATGAACATAACTATCAAGTTTAGAAGATTTCCTAGGCGAATAAATTTCTAGGCCAAAAACGGATGATCCTAAGATAGAGTTTAACAGGGAAATATCAAAATCAATCATAACTCCTCCAACATTGGTGATTACTCGAGTTTTGTTCTCCGCGGAAACGTCCATATTCGAGTAAAACACTTTCACCAAGTCGGGATAAAGATTCTCCTCAATCATAAGTGCATCAATCCAACCAACATCTCCCAACAATTGAAATAAGTTTCTATGGCTAATATTGAGAGTATTAATCCAATCTGGTAAAACATAAAACGTATTGAGTACCTCATGAGTCCTGAAGCTTTGTTGAAACTGTTTTACTGAATGTTTCTTGTTCTGAAAGTGTGTAGACTCAAAATTGAATTGATTGGAGGTGCCCCCTGCTTGCCGTGACCGGTTGGTTTGTTGAAACGGTTCGTTGCCTTTTCTTCAAACTGGACGTGAGCTTGACATTGTGATTTTGATTGATTTGAAGAGAAAATGAGCAAAGAGAAGGAAGATGATGAGGATTGAAAGAAATTTTGAGAAGCAATTTGGTTCAAAAACGACTTGAGAGGAAGAATTTTAGAGACAGAAAAATTCATTTGAAGCCCTAAGCTAAATTTTGGATTTATTGAATATGATGTGGAAAACGGATTTTAAAGAAGATTTCGGACACAAGAATAGATGGGGATTAGGTTTTATGGATTGATTTGCATAAAAAACGAGTGGAAAAGATTGATTTTGGAGAGAAAACGAGTGATGAAGAAACGGTCTTTAGAGAGAGAGCACAACCGGTTTGCCGAAAAAGAGAGAGGAAGAAGAACAGTGTTAAAAGGCCTCGAATCAAGCTTGCCGGATTTCACTAACCGGTTAGCCGATTAGTGTCCAAAATCATAAAAGTTGAAAACGGCTTGCCGGTTGCGTGATTCGATTTTCCGGATAGTTTCTAGAATGTGTCAAGAACTCAGTGTTATTGCTTCACGAATTCAGCTTTCCGGATTGAATAACCTGTTAGCCGGTTGTGAGGTAGAACCATGCAAACCGTGATCGGTATTCAGAATTTGAAGAACCGGCTGTCCAATTTTGAGGCAGAGAGGAAGCTTAGCAAATCCGGCTTTCCAGATTGAATAACCGGATGACCGGTTTTCGTCCAGTGAACTCCAAAACACATCCGACTTTCTGGTTTTGTAAATTCGGTTATCCGAAAGTTGACTCGAGAGCAATCAATAAGAAAACGTTTGGCTGGTTGAGAGGAAGCGATATACCGGTTTAGACTTGAAAAACTTTTTGCCTCTAATCGAATTTTGGCAAGCTCTTATACTTGTATTATACACACCAATTTATTTTTGACTTAAAAATTGATCAATTTTAAATCATTTTGTGATTTAAAACTTTTCAATAAGCCATTCAATACAAGAACCATAAATGCATACAAGAATAAAACATATTCACTAAGTCAACAAATCATAATTCAATATGCAACATTCATCATTCCAAGCTCATGTCTTATCTTTATAAAATGCTCATCACTAAGAAGTTTTGTAAAGATATCCGCAAGTTGATTTTCGGTAGAGACAAATTTAATCACAACATCTCCTTTTTGAACATGATCTCTTAGAAAATGATGCCTAATTTCTATATGCTTAGTCTTAGAATGTTGAATGGGATTCTTAGATAGATTAATAGCACTAGTATTTGTCCACACAAGATAGGTATTGATCAGATTATACCATAGTCTCGAAGGGTTTGTTTCATCCAAAGAATTTGTGCACAACAATTACCTGCAGCAATATATTCTGCTTCGGTGGTTGAAAGCGCAACCGAGTTTTGTTTCTTACTAAACCAAGAGACAAGTGAATGGCCTAGGAAGTGACATATTCCACTCGTACTTTTTCTATCAACCTTATAACAGGCAAAATTAGCTTCCAAATAACAAGTTAAGTCAATATGAGTTCCCCTAGGATACCAAAGGCCAAGATTGATGGTGCCAATCAAATATCGAAAAATTCGTTTGACAGCAAGCATGTGTGACTCTTTAGGACAAGATTGAAATCTAGCACATAAGCATACATTAAACATAATATCAGGTCTACTAGCAATCAAATAGAGTAAGGATCGTAAGGATCCAATCATACCTCGATAAGTCTTGATGTCAACTTCCTTACCTTTCTCATCTTTGTCCAGCTTGATGGTAGTACTCATTGGAGTGCTTTTTGTCGTTCCATTATCATAGCCAAATCTTTTGAATAGATCTTTTACGTACTTGGCTTGGTTTATAAAAATTCCTTCCTCGTTTTGTTTGATTTAGAGTCCAAGGAAGTACTTCAACTCTTCCATCATACTCATCTCAAATTCTTTGCTCATACAAGATGAAAATTCTTTACACAAAATTCATTAGTAGAACCAAAGATAATATCATCAACATAGATTTGAACAATAAGTACATCTTGCTTCTTATGCTTAACAAAGAGAGTTGTGTCCGCTTTTCCCATTGAAAAATCGTTATCTAACAGGAAGTTTTTAAGCATATCATACCATGCTCTAGGTGCTTGTTTTAATCCATACAAAACCTTAGATAACTTATACACATGATCTGTAAATTTTTCATTTTCAAAACCAGAGGGTTGTTTCACATACACTTCTTCCATAATATAACCATTTAAGAAAGCACTCTTGACATTCATTTGATATAAAATAAAATCTTTATGACATGCAAAAGCTAAGAGCATTCTAATAGATTCTAGTCTAGCTACAAGTGCAAATGTTTCATCAAAATCAATTCCTTGTTCTTGGTTGTAACCTTGAGTCACTAGTCTAACTTTATTTCTTACAACCACACCGGATTCATCCATTTTGTTTCTAAATACCCATTTAGTACCTATGATGGATTGATGTTCCGGATTAGGAACTAATTCCCATACATTGTTTCTCTCAAATTGATTCAATTCCTCTTGCATTGTCATAATTCAAGATTCATCATTTTCCGCATCCGCAAAGGATTTTGGTTCAATTTGAAAAATAAATGCAGCATGCTCACATGTATTCTAAGAGATTATCTAGTTGTAACACCTCGTGAGGGATCTCCTAAAATTACATCTTTAGGGTGAGAAGAAACATACCTCCACTCTTTGGGGAGTGTTTGAGAAGTACCTTCATTTTGCTCTGCACATGTTTCCTCATGATGCTCCTCTTAAATTCCATGTGCTGCATCTTTTTTGTTGTCATTTGATGCTTCTTCTTGTTGTTCTTCTTCTGTGTTATCATCAACAACGATTTTCTCCGTAGAAGAGGGGTCAGACTCATCAAATGTAACATGCATAGATTTTTCCACAACCAAAGTTCTTTTATTATAAACTCTATAAGCTTTGCTTAAGTTTGAATAATCAAGAAAAATACCAACATCAGATTTTGGATCAAATTTACCAAGATTAACTTTTGTGTTCAAAACAAAACATTTGCATCCAAAGACTTTAAAATAACCAATGTTGAGTTTTCTATATTTTCAAAGCTCATATGGAGTTTTATTAAGATTAGGTCTAATCAACACACGATTCAAAACATAACAAGCGGTGTTGACGGCTTCGGCCCAAAAATACTTAGGTAAAGAATTTTCATTCAACATGGTCCTAGCCATTTCTTGAATGGACCTATTCTTTCTCTCTACAACTCTATTTTGTTAAGGAGTCCTAGGTGATGAAAATTTATGCTCAATGCCAAAATCATTACAAAAGTTCTCAAAAGCATAATTTTCAAATTCTCCACCATAATCACTTCTAATACAAGAAATACTACATCCCTTTTCATTTTGAACCTTTTTTGCAGAAAACTTTAAAAGCATCAAAGGCATCATCCTTATTAGGTAAGAATAATACCCATATGAATCTAGAGTAATCATCCACAATTATAAAAGCATAATATTTGCCATTTAAATAAGCATATCTAGAAAGACCAAATAAATCTATGTGAAGAAGTTGAAGTGGTTTTAAAGTAGAGATATGATTTTTGTTTTTTAAAGAGGTTTTGATTTGTTTTTCAAATTGGCAAGCTTTACAAATTCTATCTTTTTGAAAACTGATTTTTGGAAGACTTTTAACCAAATCATTTTTCACGATTTTTGAAATCAAATCCATGCTTGTATGACCTAATCTTCTATGCCACAACCAACCATCATCATGCAAGTGGAGAAACATTTATCATTTGTAGATGCACAATCTATATTAATGGTATAGACATTAACACATATTTTTTCCTACAAACAAAACCTTGCCATCACATGCATTCTTAATAACACATTTTGATTCATCAAAGATAACTTTATATCATTTATCACATAGTTGACTAATGATAAGCAAGTTGTGTTTTAAGTTTTCAACCAAACATACATTTTCAATGAGAGAAGAGGATACATTATCAACATTGTCAATGCCAATAATTTTTCCTTTTGAATTATTTTCAAACGATACATCTCCACCATTTTCGATCTTGGTAAAACTTGAAAACCAAGAATAATTCCCGGTCATGTGTCTTGAACAACCGCTGTCCGAGTACCAATTATTCTTCTTTTTCTTCAAGCCCTGTAGAGAAAATCTCAAGTTTTAGGTACCCAAATCTTTTTGGGTCCTTGAGAGTTAGCAATGGTTCCTTTCGGAACCCAAACATATTTCATCCCATAATATGTATTTCTCTTCACTGGGCATCTATTTTTCATATGACCATCTTGATTACAATAATGACATAAAATTTGATTGTTAATAGATGTATTCTTCACAAAATAACTCTTGTAATACTTTTGTTTCAAATTTGGCTTATAATCAATGCCTCTTTTGTCAAATACACATTTTTTGTGAGTTTAGCAAGTTATCCAACATCTTTTGCCCATTTGTGAATTTTAGCACAATCTCATTTAGTTCATTGCTCTTCTTTCTGATTATTTCATTTTTATTTTTTAAATCATTCACATGTGACTCTAAATGCTCATGTAAAGTGCTAGAATTCTCAAATAATGCACCTCTATCATGCAATATTTTATTCTTTAATTCTAGACATGTAATCTTTGCACTAAATGATTCATTTTCATTTTTAAATTATGTCATTTTCTTTTTAAGATATATATTCTTTTTACCAATCTTCATGAATTCATCATGCAAATCCTTAAAGGCATCATGTAATTCCTCATATGTAGGAAGAACACTTACCTCATCAAGTTCATTACATGATTCTTCCCCAAAGGCCATGAGAGCTAGATTAGTCATCTCTTGTTGCTCTTCATCATCGCTTGTTTCCTCATCACTATCATCCAACGTGGCCACCGTAGCTTTCTTCTTAAGTTTGTTGAGGAGAGGATATTCCGGTCGTATGTGTCCGGGCTTCTTGCATTCATAGCAAGTGATTGGCTCTTTCTTCTCTTTTTTATTTTTGTGACTTCTAAACTTTCTCTGCTCGTTATTCTTCTTGTAGAATTTTCTGAATCTTATAGCCAATATAGCCAACTCCTCATCATTCATCTTGCTTTCCTCATCACTCTCACGTTTTGAGGCTTTGAGAGCAATGCTTTTCTTCTTTTCCTCATGTCATTTTTCTGCTGCCAAATCTTCTTCATATGAAATGAGAGAACCAATTAAATCATCAATAGGTAATACATTTAAATCTTTGGCTTCCTCAATGGCAGTCCTTTTTGGTCTCCATTCCTTAGGTAGTGACCTAATGATTTTCTTAACTTTCTCATTATTAGAAAAAGTTTTTCCTAGGGCTCCTAGAGTGTTCACTATATCCATAAATCTAATGTACATAGAATATGCACTCTCATTTTTTTCTATTTGAAACAATTCATATTGTCGAGTGTACCTACTAATTTTCGAGTCTTTCACTTGATTCGTGCCTTGATAGACAACTTCAAGTTTGTACCAAATTTCATTAGCACTTTCACAACTAGACACTATATGAAAATCTTTCTTATCAAGAGCACAAAATAAGGCATTCATAGCTTTGGAATTTAGAGAGGCCTTTCTCTTTTCCAATTCATTCCATTCCCGCGAAGGTTTTGGAATATCTTTCCCGACTTCATTTTTAGTCAAAGGCATGAAAGGACCATCATTAACGATTTCCCAAATTTCGTAATCTAAAGCTTGCAAGTAAATTCTCATCCTAGTTTTCCAATACGGGTAATCGTTTCCATCAAAATATGGTGGTCTAGTGGTGGATCGTCCTTCCCTAAATGTAGAATCATTATGAGTTGCCACTGATCTTTAGCTCTAGATGGTTAAATCTAAACAAGAGCACATTGCTCTGATACCAAATGAAATACAAATGTGCAACCCAAAAGGGGGGTAAATTGGTATTTTTAAAAAAATCCTAACAATACCACACAATAATCCAATCTAACGCCTTAATAAATTCGAAAGCAATAAGTTCAATAAAAACACAATCACAAATAAGTAAGAGAGAAGAGAAACAAACACACGAATTTTTACATGGTTCGGCAATCCTAGCCTATGTCCACGCCTCCAAGCAATCCAAACTTGAGGATTTCACTATCCAAGCCTTCCAAGGCTTCAAATGTTTACAATTGACTTCAAGGTGTCAATGAACCTTTACAACTAAGAAATTATCTCCCAATCTCTTCATTCAAGTGTCTCACACACCCAAACACTCACAACTTTATGAGGAAATAAAAAATTACAACAAAACTCTCTCAAAGAGTAGATATTCAAAATGAAGAACATGAGATGATTCAATATTTTATGATTTGCAAATTGAGAGCTCAAGATAACTCGTGTGCTTTTTGTTTATGCTTGCTAGGGGACTTGAAAATGAATTGAATTTGAGTTTATATAATTTGAGCTAAAAAACTAGTCGTTATGTGTTTTCTGATGATAACTGGCTTGCCTGCCCAAAATTCGAATTGCCGCTTACCATATCTGGTTAGCCGCTTGTTACAGTAACTGCTGCAGTGAAATATTTTCTAAAATTATAGTTTGATCCCAAATTTTTATAAAATTATATTATGACCCAAAACGTTATGAAAGCTTTCAAATATGTCCAATTTCAGAATTTCTAAATAATGCTTTGTCAATCCCAAAACTTTCTGAAATTATGATTTCACCCAAGCTATGTGAAATTATAGAATGACCCAAAATATTTAAATATTTTCAAATAGGTCTAAATTTGAAATTTTAAAACAATATCAAAGGTTTTAAAATACTTTCATTTTAGTCCAAAACACTTTAATTCCATAACATCATTTTCTTATTATAAAAGCACAATTCATAAATCTTTGTTTAATCAACACATATGGTTTGTTATCATCAAAATCAATATCTATAGCCATATAGGCTAACAGTGTGTTGTTTGGTGCACGTACGAAGAGCCTTTAAAGCCTGCACAAAACGGTGCGTTTTGTGCAAACCTTTGTGCGTAACTTTGTGAGAACATCATTTTCCTTTATAATTAGTCACATTTATTGAAACTTCCATTCTAACTAAAATAGTATAAAAATACTCATATGATCCATCACTCACATCATATTTTTGCATATTTTAGTTGGAATATAAGTTGCAAACAAATGTAACTTAACAAAATTCTTATAATTATATCTTGGGAAGACCTTTATTTATTTACTATATGAGTTATTGTTTACAAGATATTAGAAAAAAAAATGAACGTTATCTATAGTATGAGAAATCACTGCCACAAAAAATGTACATGAAACTAAAACTTGTGTTTTGTAAAATGAAATTCTTGGTATTTAAAGAAGAATATGTATTTAAAATTAAATTAAAGGAGGATAGTTTAATAATAATACTATAAATATATATAATAAGAAGGCAAATGCTAAGTTACAGGTAGCTGTAACTTACTCCTCTCACAAATATTATATGGGATCCACTGTTGTGTTACTGTTCATGTGAGAGGAGCAAGTTATACCCAGTTGTAACTTAATTGGATCCTAATAAGAAAGGCATGTTAAGATTTAGCTTAAAACTTAGACCGACTCACCCTCGTTTGATGAGGACAACTAGTACCACTGACCAAGTCGTGTTTGATGAGCTTCACAGTTCCCAGTCCCACTTTGTTCCTACCACCTTAAACCTTTTTCAATTCATATACGAACGCTTATATAGGAGTAATGATGGCCAGTGGGCCGTGCCAGCCCACCAAAAGTCAGCCCATGCGGGCTCGTGGGCCGGTTGGTGGGTCGTGCTGTGTCGTGCCCACTTTTTTTCTATAAAGGCCCGGCAGTGGGTCGTGCCCAAAAAAAGCCAACTAACATTTTTTTTTGTCCACATGTCCAGCGTGCCTAAAAAAGCCTACGTTTCTGGCATGCTTTATTCAAGCTCACGTGCCTAGCGTGCTTTTTTAAGCCGCCAGCCTAATAATAATAATAATTTCATAGATCATAGTAATAATTAATGAAAAATAAAATTACAATTCTATAATAATAATTATATCTAATTTTATTTTGAACTACTAATATTATAATTGCACATAAACTCCATTGAATGAAAATGTAATTTTTAATTTATCATAAAAATATTTTGTTTATAATTTTATTTTTTTGTGCATAAATATGAAAAATATTTCATTCACAAATGAAACATATCTCCATTAACTATTAACTATGTTATGCTTTCATAAATGAAATATTAATGTCCTAAAATTTTTTATTTATCATTTATAAAATCATGATATTTATTTATCCATTTAATAAATTATAAACATAAAATAATAGAATATTTATTTAAACTAGGACTTAAATTAATTTTAAAAAGGCTATGCTAAAAAAATATATTAAAAAATTTAATTTCAAGATATTTATAAAATCATGATATTTTATATTTATTTTTCATTAAAAATTTTATTTTGATATGCTTTGGCCCACGGGCCGCGTGCTTAACCCACCAATGAAGCGTGCTTATTACATGCCTTTTCGCGTGCCGTGCTTTGGCCCATCTTTATGCCGTGCTTTTAAGGCCCGCATGCCTAAAATTTTAGACCCGGCATGGCCCACGTGCGTGCCGTGACTCGTGCCCTACCGAAACGTGCGCATGTCGTGCTGTGCTGTGCGGGCATGTGTCGTGCCTCGTGCCGCCCGGCCCATTGACCATCTCTATATAGGAGACAGCAAGAGCTAGAAAAATTGTATATATGCAGGATATGAGCAATTTTTTTCCTTTTTCATAGGTGAAGCACTTCCTATTATCGGTAGCATATTAAACTAGTGAGACAGTTTAATAATACTTTATTATATAGCACAATAGGAGGTTTTAAAGTCAAATCACCTCACTTTGTGGCCAACTAAATTTAATATTAAAAAAATCAATAGATCTTAAAATAGGATCTACTGCTCTCCCAGCTCACTCATAATCAATACAATATCCCACTATTTCAACACAAGTTTGTTTTTTTATCAGTAGAGGTCCAAAAAAAATAAACAAATAAAAAATAAAGGCAAAAAGAGAGAAGGACAGCAAGCTCCCAGTCGTCTAGAAAAATGGACAAAAAACTCCTTAATATCGCAAAAATAAATACTAACCTCTTTCCGTTTGTTTTAATGGTTAAAATGATAATATTATATATTTACAAAATGACATGTACTGTTAAAAAGGGTGACATGGATTTCCATGTCAGAGAAATTATCATATATTAAATTTTAAAAAGAAATCCACATATCATAAGAGAGCTTGATTAGATAATTTCTCAAAAT
The DNA here is from genome assembly GCF_000493195.1 of Citrus x clementina. Classification (NCBI taxonomy): domain Eukaryota; kingdom Viridiplantae; phylum Streptophyta; class Magnoliopsida; order Sapindales; family Rutaceae; genus Citrus; species Citrus x clementina. The sequence continues at coordinate 12,878,500 of NW_006262339.1, read as the reverse complement.
CCATGATTAAACCTTTCAGAGACAGTTATTGAAAGAAATTTCATTAAACCCTTTCTTTTTGGAAAAGTCAGAACTGATGAGGCATTATACTAGATTGACGTGATGGCGATACTAGTTATAGCGAGAGATAGAGTCCTATTATGTCCTCAGCAAGAAACTTCTGTTAGTATCCATGTTCATCAAATTGCGATATTTATTTTTATTTTATTTTTAAAAAATTTTTAATCATGAAACCAAACATGAATGATTTCATTATCATGCAAATAATCTATATTCAAATATTGAGTAGTATTATACGGTTTGTTTTTGGGTTTATAGGTATTCTGTTTGTGGGATTTTGGGTATGTGGTTGGCGCCTGAGTTGTTTGTTGTGGTACTTTGTTTTGGTGTTGAAAATTAATGATTTTTTTAATTGTTTGTTTTGGTTTAAGACGAGTGTTGGTGAATTAGTTAATATTTAATATACATTAGATCAAGAAACGTAGAGAAAATTAATTTTTTGCTACTTAACATTGTAGATTTTACCAGACAAATTACTACGAATGAGAATGATCTTAAATTGGTTGGAAATATATTGATCTCAAATAAATTTAATTAGTTAAAAATAAATATTGGCATTCAATAAATGACGATGAGGCTGACATCTTGGTGATTTTCCAAGCTAAACTCTTCTTTGATATGCCCATAAGATGTCTTACTTTTAGGATTGGCAACGGAATAGGACATGTCGGGATTTGTTAACTTTGTTGATCAATTAGGACAAAAAAGTTATTCTGAATCCTGTTTTGAACAGTAAATTGGAACAAAAATATGTTTTAATCCTATCATGATCAAGAACCTAATCCAAGTTGGGATTCCATATTATGTTGAATGACATAAATTTTCTATAAAAACCACACATTTTGTCATAAATGATATGTCATACGCCTATAACCGACATATCGTACGTTTATGCAGATACACACACACACACATGTATGCTCGCGCGCTTCATCAAAATGACTTATCATATAAATATGACTGACTTGTCAGATCTATTTGATTAATCAAACAGACTTGTCATACATTTTTGGAAATCCAGATTTTGGAAAATTCAGAATCCTTATCAGGATTTTCAAATGTCTCGAATTCCGTCCCGAACAGTGAATAATGACAAATTTGAGTCTTGAATCCTTATTCAAATAGTAAATTTAGATAAAATTTTGTATCAAATCCCATTTGGAACGGGCTAGGATCCTAAATCTCAATCAGGATTTGGGGTAGATCGAGACAAAAGGAATTATGTCAACCTTACTTAAGGCTAGTTTTGGATTATAGTTACTTATTAAATAAGCTACTTTTACTGTGCGGTTGTAGTAAGCTGCTAATTAAAAAAGCAACTTAGTGTTTGATAAACTGAGTTATTACAGTTATTGTGAGTTTAAAAATAGTATGTATGTATTTGACAAATTTTATTGTAAACATGTTGTTTTCTTATATAATGGCCAAAATAGACATATTTTAAATTACCTTATATTTTTTGAAGTATGTTTAATAATGTTTAGACATGTCTTTTTCTTTTTTAAAACACATAAAATTATATAAAGTGAAAAAAATCAATTAAATAAATTCTAATGAACTTCATAACTTGCTATATAAAATATGATAAAAATTCATACTTAACTTGCTATATAAAATATGATAAAAGTTCATACTAACACATAGTCTCAAAAAAAAAAAACAATATGCATTACATTCACATTAAGCTTGTTGCAATAAACACCATAACTATAAAAAGATATAAATAATTGAACGTTAAAAATCATGGTTATGAAATTGATTTTTAAAATCATGGTTAACTTTCATGTAAAATTATGTATAATTCACAAAAAATACATGTAATCATATGCAAGTCTTATTGAATCTTATAATAGAAAATAAAAGTAAAATATAAAAATATAAACTTACTGGATCAAAACTTTGATACTGGAGAGAATGTACAGTAGTTGTAACAGTAATTTGATAGTGGTGGTAATATGATATATATCTAATGGCTAATATATTAGGATGTATAAAAAAATTATACATAATTATTCTTTTTAAAATTCAAGGTTCTAAAAGAAACTTTAAAAAGTATGGTAGCTTATTTAATAAGTTTCTTATGAAAAGCAACCTCTTACCTACTTCTAAAAGTTGCTGTCAAAATGAAAAAAATTATTAAATAAGTAGTTTTTATAAAATTTATCAAACACTATTTTTGTCACAAATTATAAATAAGCAACTTATTGAGTTTTAACATCAATCCCAAATGGAGCCTTACTTTATTAGTTTGGTCAAAAGAACTATTCTAGCACAAGCTATCTAGATGACAATTACTTGGTTTTTCTAGATGACAATTAATTGGTTTTTCTCCATCTTATGGTTGATATGGATGATTAAGTTTTTCCATATTCTTTGAACTTGACTTCAAAGATCTAATTAATCTAATTAATCTTCTATTTGTCTTCATCTTCATCTTTATGCTAGCATGTATATTTCATTTTTAACATCACTAATGAAATGCATGTGCAGATTGTAGCTTAGACAAATTTCACAAGGACAATTGAAAAACCATTTGAAGTTGAAAGCGACTTTCATGATCTAAATCTTTATTCTCAAGTTGATCAATCCTTCTAAAACTAGAATATTAGCACATCCCATTTTATTGAAAATGAATATGTCACATCAATAACTGAAGATAGTAACTTCTAGTCCCAAAGTTGAAGAAGGCCTATCACAGCCTCCTGTTGACAAGTAGGGATATTTTGAAGATGATGAGACATATTCACCAATAATAAAAATGGTCTTTAATGATACTTGCCTTATGACACTTTATTACAAAGTATCAATATATATAAATTTAGCATTTTTCATGTTTAACATACAAGTATCATAAATTACAATTGTCATAGTGTCTATAAATTAAATGTCAGAAATCCATGACATTATGGTATCGGTAATGAAAAAAGCAAACTTTAAACTTGTTACTATTAGTTATCAAACTCAAGACCTCTAAGCCATATCATTTTAAGTTCAAGCATCAAACCACTATGGAACAAGTTATCATTTGATTTCTTTTGACTAAAAAATAAAAATCAATATTAAAATAAAAAGCAAAATTATATATAAGCAAACATAAAACCCTAACTTATCAGTCACCATTTAGGGGTATCACCTGATTTGCAATCTTCCATGTCATATCTCTTGAGAACTATTTTGATATAGTTGTTTTGTGATAATCTAAGGATACCTCGAGCCATCCCAATGTATCTTTATGCCTAATACAAAAAATGTGTCACCAAGATCTTTCATCTCAAAAATTTTAATTAGAAATCTCTTGGTGCTATGTAATAAGCCTATATCACTGCTGGCAAGTAAAATGTCATCGACATATAAAACTAGAAAAATACACTTGCTCTCACAGAACTTATAGTATATGCAATCATCGACCAATTCTTCTCAAAACCGAATGAAATGATCAATTGATGAAACTTGAAATACCATTGTCGAGATGCTTGCTTAACCCCATAGATGGATTTCTTAAGTTTGCAAACCATATTCTTTAGATCTCCTGATACAACGTTTTCTGGTTGTACCATATAGATCGTCTCATCAATGTCACCATTAAGAAATGCCGTCTTTACATCCATTTGATGTAACTCAAGATCGAAATGCACCATCAATGCCAATATAATTCTGAAAGAGTCTTTGGAAGAAATCAGAGAGAAAGTCTCTTTATAGTCGATGCCTTCTTACTACGTAAAGCCCTTATTCCTTCTTTCTACGTAAAGCGACAAGACGTGCTTTGTACCTCTCCATATTACCTTTCGAATCCCTCTTGATCTTAAATATCCATTTGCAACCAACAAATTTCGCACCTTCTGGCAATGAGATAATATCTCTTATATCATTGTCCTTCATAGACTTCATCTCTTCATTCATGGCATCTATCCACTTCTGAGAGTTTGAACTTTCCATGGCTTGACCGAAATTGATCGGATCATCTTCTATCACTCTAATGTCTACCTCATGTTCTTGGAGAAACACAATTTAGTCATTTGGCATTGCACTTCTCCTTTCTCTGGTGGATCTCTTTAATGACATAGGTTCTTGAGGTGGTAGAATTTGTTCTTCTAGAACAATTTCATGTATAAGGGGGTTCTCTAACATTGTCTTGATTTATTGTGTCTTAGACAAAGTTAATAATGAGACCTTGATCAATGTCAATAACATATATGGGAATATCAACATATTTCTCTTCAAAGACAAAGTATTTAGTCGTATCTCCCCCTACAAACTCAACATCCTCAAAAAACCGAGCATTTTCCTACTTGAAAATCGACTTAGTCGTAGGATCATAAAACTTATACCCCTTGGATCGTTCTACAAAACTTATACCCCCTGGATCGTTCTAAGTATCTAGTAAAATAGCAACTTACCATCAATGAGTCTAGTTTCTTCTCATTAGGCCTATAAGGTTTTGTTTCAGCTAGACATCCTCAAACATGCAAGTGCTTTAAACTTGGCTTCTTGCCTGTCCAAAGCTCGTAGGGGGTTTTAGTAGTCGCTCTAGTTATAACCATGTTCAGGATATATGTTGTAGTCTTAAGCACTTCTCCAGAGTGATTCTGATAAAGTAAAATGACAAATCATACTCCTCACCATGTCCTTAAACATCATGTTTCGTCTTTCAGCAACACCATTTATAGTGGGTGAACCCGGCATAATATATTGTGGGACGATACTGCATTCTTTTAGAAATTTAGCAAATGTTCTTGGACGTTGTTCACCTGAACTGTCATATCTACCATAGTAGTCACCACCACGGTCAGATATGATGCTTTTAATTCTCTTGCCGAGTTGAGAACCTTAAAATTTTTAAACATATCCAAGGATTGTGACTTTTCATAAAGAAGATATATGTAGCCATATCTAGAAAAATCGTTTATGAACATCATAAAATATTGTTGATCATTCCAAGCAACCGCAAGAAATGGCCCACAAATGTCTGTATGTATGAGTTCTAAGACATCTGAAGTCATGTTGGCTTCAAATATCCTTTTATTGGTTTATTTTCCCTTGATACAATTAACACAGATGTTAAAATCTATGAAAGCTAACGGGTCGAGAATTTCGTCTGACACAAGTCTCTTTATTCTCCGTCTAGGGATATGACCCAATCTCATGTACCATAATGCAGCTGAATTCTCATTGGTTAATGTTCTCTTTAAACCCCGTGTACGTAATTGCAGGGATTCATAAAATAAAGCAATTGCATCAAGTATATACAGATTATTATCACTTGACCAAGAATTGGAACCAACCAGTTTTTAATCAAGAAACAAACTAAATTTTTCATTCCCAAATGAGCAAGAATAACCATATTTATCCAAAGCGGAACCAGAAATCAAACTCCGTCTAAAAGACAGAACAACAAATGTTTCATCAAGATTCAAATAAAATCTGGTCTCTAATAATAATTTAAATTTTCCAATTACTTCAACTTCAACCTTTTGCCATCACTCACATAGATGTATCTTTCACCATCATTGGGCTTTCCGCAATTTAAGCAACCTTGCATAGACACACTGATGTGAGTGGTTGCACCAGAATCTATCAACCACGTGTGTCTAGATACCAAAGTTAAATTAATCTCAGAAAAAACCAAACCATGCCTTTCAGTTCCGTAAAAGAAACAACTAGTGGCTTCTGGATCATTCGATTTATTTTGTTGTTTCTTTTGAGGTGTTGTACCTGCAGCTTCTTTATCATTTTTCCTTTTCTACATGAGTAAGTCATGGAACAGTTGGTTAAATGAATGTAAAGACAAGCATGTACTAGCAATTATAGAGTTTATTAAAAAGAAAGTATGAAATGATTGCACAAAAGGCATTCTAAGGCAAAACAAATGAATTGAGAAACTACCTTCATTTGTAAGGAGAAATTTTAATGTATCTAGACAAGAAGAAAGATTTGCAAGGGTGGTTATGGCTAGTGGATATGACTTTGAGGTAATGCATAAAAAATATAAAATCTTTGTAGTTAACTTGCAGAACCGATAGCGAAAATGTATTGCTAGAGGTACGAGCATGCTACCGATTATATAGACCAAAAACTGATGGCGGAAATGAAAAATCAAGCAAAGAAATTACGGGAATTTCATTCATAATAAAGATCATGCAAAAATGCACACGTCACTACAACTAATCAAGTTATTTGTTATTTGTATTTGACTTTTTATATTTCATGTATAAGCTCTTTTAGTTCCACTAATCAATAGCTTATATTATCATATGCACTTATAGGTACCCTAAGCCAAGAAATACAAATGCATCAGAGAGCATATCTGCATCATAATACCTTCAACATGTATCAGGTAAGCCTAAAATTGTCTTTTCTTTCTTTATGATTGTCATCTTTATACACTATCTATACTATGAATGATAATGCAACAATAACCACGCAAGTTTTGAGATGAGGATGTAAACAAGCTAGTGACTAAAATTGTAATACAAAATTGCCAACTCGAAGCAATATCTTAAAAAGAAATTTGTTAGTTCAAAGCAGCATCTCGAAAAGACATGCTTCACTCTAACAATCTATTTTGAATTGTGGTATTCCATCATTAAGTCAACATCAACATCTGTCCTCTTCAACTTAGGAGTAATATCAGGTTTCTTCAAGTTAGGATCATGATCACGCCTCTTTAAGTCAGCATTAGCCCAATAGAAATCGATAACAACCTTATTCATGTTAGCAACAAGGATGGATGTGAGTACATTAGACATCATGACAAGGTTTAATATCCTTTATATACGTATATGTTAGGAGGGCCTAGTTTATTATTGTTGTTGTTGTTGTTTGTCTTTTGATCATTTTGAGATATGAATTATTATTAAGGTCTCCCCAAGTTACATTTAATGAAACTTACAACCACCAAAAAGCAAGGCAAAATATAAGACATTGGCCTTACATGGCCACTTGCATGTAACTCATTCTTATATTATTTTTTTGTTGGTTGTAAGTCATAACAAATGTAACTTAGAGATTGCTTATCAGCTTTTTTAACTAAATTTAATCAAATATGTTTGTTGCTAAGCTATGGTTTTTATTGTTGTTAATCAACTTTTGATCTTATTAGTTAGTAATTTTTCAATTATTATCCTTTCACTATACCTAGTATTGTGAAATAACAAAACACTATATGAATTATTGAAAGATGATATTTTACTACATTATCCTATTAAAAATATCAATTTATTACATTTATATCACTTCCGCTGGTTGACTCACTAGTTGACTTATATAATATCAATTTTACCCTTAATAGAAAACTCATAAAATAAAACGACAATGATTCAAATCAAAGCCATGTGAATTTACTATTTTTTCTGGCTCTTAGTGTGAAACAACATATCATTGTCTCTTAAATTTATTATAATAATTAGATGACAATATTGTCCCTATAATTTTTTGTTGCATAATCAATTGCAAATTGAAAGAAATGTAGTAAACTGTTATTTTTAAAATGTTACTGCCGTAAAGTATTACCTTTCAATAATTCGTGTACTAATTTATTATTTCACAATATTTACGATAGTGAAAGAATAATAATAGTAAGACTTGATTATGTATTTGGATTCATTTGATGAAAATACAAGTTTGCCCACATGAAGTCAATATGAAATCATCATTAGACTAATAACGGTGAAGAAAATATAGTAAATTGTTTTTTTAAAAAAAACAATTTAGTGAAATGTTACCATTCAATAATTTGTATAATAGTTTGTTATGTTGTAATATTTGCCATGGTAAAAGGATTATGATCCTAACTTTTTTTAATGCAAAATTGACATCGATGACTTTCTTTCCGTGGATTTTGTATTGATAGTTAAATTTGATACAAATGGGTAAATACTCATTTAGTCCCTATGTTTATTGGGTTAAGTAGCTGTTTAGTTCTTATATTTTGAAAAATGTCTTAAGACACCCATGTCGTTAAATATGTTACACTTTTGTCCTTTTTTTCTCAACTACTACAAAAATATCCTTGCAATAATCTTGGGGACATCAACAAAGAGAAAAACAAGTGTTAATTTATCATAAAAGTAAATAAAAATTAATTTAAATTTTTTTTTACTTTCAAGGTTAATTTGATAGTAATTTGATGTTTTTAAAATATATAAAAAAGAATTATTGTAAAGATTGTTGCAAAGGTCTTATTATAAATATAAAGAAAAAGTTAGGGCAAGAGTGCAACATTTTAACAATAAGGATATTTTGAGATATATTTCAAAATATAGAGATTAAATGGACACTTAATTCAAAATATATGAATTAAACAAGTATTTACTTGGGTACAAATATTCAATGAGATAATGGATTATGGATGATAAATAATGAATAAAATAAAAACCAAATTTGTTTTGTTCAAAAGCAACTAGGCAAAATGGGATATTAAATTTTAAATAAAAAGTTGACGATTTCATTATACACATCATCAATGAGTCAATGACTTGTCTTTGGTTAATATATTGATTTATTTCTTGTAGGGACATAATAGTAATTGTAAATTAAAAATAGATTTACCGCTTAAACTAACAAAAGAATTTACTAACAGAAAGGATGTTGCACATCCTTTTTTTAGAATGTTCAAGAATTTTATATCTCTTTTTTCCAAATATTAGGAGGTTCACCATCATTTTCCAAAGAGAAGAACATAGGTCAAGCAACAAGAGTAACAAAGGATCCTCCTCATTAAAATAATAGGTGCCTTTGTGGAAATGGGTTTGCAATTATCTTTTAGTTTTAAGTTAACCACGTGTTGAAGGATTATGAAGGAGATATTTAAGTGAAATCAATCATTTTTTTTTAACACTCCACCTTATAAATAAAAGGTTGACATATCAATCAACTCAACTAAGAAGTTATTATCAAGTAAAATCAAGTCTTAAATACTCAGAAACTAGCTCAAAGGTCCCAGAAGTTAAAGTTCTCATACTTGTTTTTTCTTATCTAATCATTCTTAGAGATGCAGGATACATACTTGTAATTTTCATGACAATTGACCAACAAACATATCCTTTTTATTAAGGATGAGGTTATTTGCACCTATCAAAATACTTTTTAAACTCATTTATTTTTTAAACCCATCTTTAAAATTTGAAAATTAGTATGTTACACAATGCCGCATAAATACCAAACATATCCTTACTAGAACAAAATTTTTCCTAATCTAATTACTAAATATACGCATTAAAAATCTCTAACATAACTAGTTAGAGTTTTCAATTTATTTTAATAAAAACGTGAAAATAAAGTTTGACCTAAATCACTCCAACAAAATTTAAGTTGTGTAGCTTTTAGGCCAAACGAATATTGCAGTTTATTATTAACGAAATCAAGCATTGGGATTGAATTTGATCAATTAATTATACAAACAAATGTACATATAATAGAAAATTTAAACAAATCAAATAAAAATTTGGAATAAATAGCTTTCTCGGTCTATGTTTCTCTCTTTAGTCCTCATTTACAGAGCAATCTATACCCAAATAGCAAAATCAAATCCGAATCAAAGTCATCGTATTAAACTATAACTTAATATTAGATCATTTGCAATGCATACATACATACATATATACATGTAATCAAAATCCATTTTATCTGTTGGAGGCTTAAAGCCATCCCGCAGGTTTTGCAATTAGCCATACAATATAACTTCCCTTGCTCTTAAAACTTTAAGACTCTCACTCAATTGGAAAATCAAGCATTTTACAACAACATAAAAATTTCTTTCCAAGAGTTGGCTTTATTTGTAAATTGATGAGATATTTGTGAAAAACATTAGAGAACCCCGTTAAATTCTATGGTTTAAGGGATAAAGATAGATGATAAAGAAATAATAATTTTGAGATGGGTGTAGAAAGTAAATTTATTTAATTGTATAATTTTGTCCTAAATAATAAAGTTATTAATGGAAGTTATGGTAATAAATATTTTCATGAAATTTCGGGTTTGTAGAGTATTTTGGTTTGTTCAAATAACACCACCCTTTTATTAAACTCATTATTAGTTTTTTAGTGGTAAATTTTAAACTTAAAATAGATATCTACCCAATAAAAGTTTAACTATTTAATTAATATTTTAGTATTTTCAAATAATGGTTCAATTAGTTTATATTAAAAAATAATATTTAAATTTCAATTTAAATTTGTAGAAGAAATTATCAAATAGTTCAAAATTGGAAGGTATTTTTTCCAAATAAAGATATATAATTCCTTTGCCTTGAGTGATATTTAAACTAAGGAATCTAATTCCACTCTCCTCTTTCCTTTCCTCTTTCCTCTTAATGAAAGCCTCAAGAATGACAAAATTGTATGCTAATCTCCCATTCCAATCCAAAAAGAGCACTAGCTAGAAGATTTAACAGAGACCTGCAAAAAATATGAAACACACATGTTAGACTTTTTTCACATTGTTTAACGGTTTGCCTTGCGCTCTGCCTTCATCAATCCATCAAATTGTCTAAGTTTATTTTCAGAGAACTATCAATTATCTTAATTGTGTTTATATTTATGTAGTTGCAACCAACTATTGGATCCAACTAATGCAATTGTACAATTATGGATCCAATGGTTGGTTGCAACTGTGGTACCATACCACAGTTGCAACATAGTTTTGCCCATTTATGTAACCATGCTTAGTTACTACTGAAAAAAATAACCGAGTCAAACAGCAATGAGGAGAATTGGTTACACGTTTTTTTGAATGGCTGTTGAATAAAACCCTTAAATATGATACATTTTGATGTCTGGGTTTGAAACTTGCTGTGTAACAAAAAATATCCCATATTTTTGTGTATAAATTATTGCAAACAGTTCGCAGAATTCATATATTATTAACCACAAGGAGTAAATTTTACAACTGCTTGTATAAATTATTCCTAATTGATTGACACTACAGCTCGTAAAGATACATAATCCTAAAGCAGCTTCAGTACAGTTATTTTAGTTGCTGTGCTTTCTCTATTTCTTTGTAACTTCATCTTACTATGATCTAGTTGTTTGTTATCAACAACAGTTTTTGCTCTCTCTTACTCTAAGACTCTCTGTGCCTCCCGCCACTTAAAGAAATTCTACTAGGATGCCAAGAACTTCATGCAGATTGGAGGACGAACATTGGCCAAAGCAAGAATTGATGAAGGGAGGATCCATAATCCGTCTCCACAAATCAAGCCTGAAGCAACTGCAGGAATCATTAAATCCGCATTCTTGCTATTCAACTTGTGCCATGCAAACACAACCAAGCTTCCGAGACACATGTCAATTGCAAAATAGGCACCAACTAGGAATGGAACAGCCATAGCCATTGGAAGGGGAATCCATTTTGCTATTTTCTTAGGAGAAAGATCTCTTAGTAAGTTTGCCGCAATGGCAAAGGCAAAAAACCCATAACAGAGCTGTAAACAATGCTGAGGCAGGGCAGAGAAGCCCTCAACACCAAGAATTGCCATGTTTCGGTAGACGATAGCATAAGGAGCTTTGTATTCACCATCTGGGTTACCAACATCAAAAGCCTTGTAGAAGAGAAAGAATGTAAGAGGGGCTACAACACAACCTATGGCAGTCCCAATGGCCTGACTCACAAGCATCGACCTGGGTGAAGTGAGAGTGAGATGACCGGTCTTAAAATCATGCATCAAATCAGAAGAGATGGAAACGATGGATTTGATCAAACCACAACCCACAAGTCCAGCAACCACGCCATTTTCTTTCCCGGACAAGGCAGCAAGAACAAAGAGGGCTACTTTTCCATAGTTATAGGCCATGTTCATGTCAGTTAGACCAGCACCATAAGCATTACAAAAGCTAAGAGAGGGCGCTAGAATGTAAGCAACAACAACATAGTACCACTTCAGCTTGGGGAACATGAGAGGGATCACAATGATGGAAATAATGGAGAAGACAGTGTACCCTACACACGCCGTCCACATTGGAATGCTCTCTTTAATAAATATTTCGTTTCTTTGACGATTGTCAAGTGCTTGATCCTGGTTATCCGAATCTACATTAAAAGGTAAGACAAATTAACTTAGTAAAATCTGATCACAATAAGCACTCTGAAATTATGATGCCCAGACTCTAGTATGGATTCTTTCTTATTGGGCATCACCATTCAGTAAAATTCTACACCATGCCGGCATCTTACTGGAAAGACAAACTGAAGTACCTTGCTTAGATATCACTGACCACTTTTACCACAAGACATGAGAAGATGAGGTAAGAAATGTAACAATCTGGGGCCACTCACTTCATTTGTGAAGTTACCTGTTTTGAGATTGCTTTTCTTAGCTCTGGCATGGATGTTTGTGGCAGTAAAGTATAGAATCCTGAGAAAATTGTAGAGTCCATCACCCAGGATAAGAGCAATAGAAACGAAAACCTGCAGCCCAAGTATGGAAGCCATGAGATATTGGTGCTTTACTGGGTGTCATCGACTTTGAAATTGTCAGTTACTTCAGAAATGAGGGACTTTCGCTACTAAAGATACAGGGAATAATAAGATGTGCTCTGACAAACCTTGTAACCATTTAGACTCTTCATACTGCTTTCAGGTAAAGTTTTTGGAAACCAATCGCCTTTAAGCCCGGTTATCAATGGCCACATAATTCCCCAAGAGAGAACAGCACCAAGAAGCAAAGACAAATTCACAAGATGTGAACAGATCATTCCCGCACCGATATAAGTCATACTGAAATCAAAGTAAAATCTGCAAAATTCAATTTCTTTAATCAATAATGATGAAAGGATTATTCACAGCCAAGACAATAAGGAGCAACATATTGAAATCAAAGTAAAATCTGCAAAATTCAATTTCTTTAATCAATAATGATGAAAGGATCATTCACAGCCAAGACAATAAGGAGCAACATATTGAGTACGAACGAATTTTTCCAAGCTTTCAGTCCAAACGTAGGAAATTGAACAAATCCGCAGTGCTCTCCTCCTGCATAGAACCACTGAAAGAAAGCCCACAGGAAACTAAGAGAAAAGAATTTTGTGAACCCATGTACTTGCTTCCTGCAAGAAGGAAATTTGTTTCAGCAACTCCATATGCTACTTGGTAATTGATCTGAAAAACATAGAATTGAGGATGTCAGATTCTTACTTTGCTCTCTTGTCTCCTTTAGGAGTATGAAATCCATTGATAAGAACTGCAGTAGCAGTTCCACTTGGATAACTCAACTTGTAGTCGATGATCATGATCTGTAACAACAAAAAGTGTGTGATCGTCCCATGTCAAGTTTTACGAGCAAACCTCAATGCAAAACTAGGAATATCGTTACACTTCAGCAACCCTAATTTCCAAGTAATACTCATCAAGCTTACCACAAATCAATCCGCTATCAAATAGGTAATTAAGAAGGAACAGAAGATACCTTTCTAAGAGGTACCAGTGCTAGAAGCCCAACAAAGCTGGTAACAAAGAGGAAACCAATCATCCAACCGATCTCAGGTTCCTTGGTGCTATCAGGATTGTTCCCCGGAGTGTCAACCCCGGACTGCTGATACGTCCTCCTGTTCAAACCCAACAGATAAGACCCAAAACCACCTGCACTCTCACAATTATCAAACAAACAGCATCAAGTGAATTGGCATGCAAATAGACGCATTAGGACTGCAAGCCAAGAACAAACAAGAAAGAAAAAAAATTGCCAGACCTCCAACAGCGATGCTGTAACAAGCAACCGCACATGTCTGAATTACAGTATTCTCTTGTCGTGTAAATGGAGTTGCCGTAATTCCAGCCTTATGTAGCAACTTAGTCCATGTCCTGACAAATACAAAGGCAAGGAGGGCAGCAGAAACATTTAGATTGGGGACTAAGCCGGTAGTCAGGTTCAGCTTCATCACTATCACACTGTATATGATGCCAATCGCTACACTAGCAATAAGACCACGGATTGTGATATGATTTGTCCATGGCGGAATTCTCTTTACATCCTCTGTTTGGTCTTTGATCTCTTCCAAATCCAATTCCTCTTTCACGTGATGATTAACATTCTCAATCTCTTTCAGTTCTTCCTCCCCGTACCTACTCTCCATTTTGATTTATCAAAATCTCTGTTCCCAGCTTAACCTATCGACAATCTGAAATCGAACCCCATTTCTAAAAATACAGAAAAAACAAGAATTCTGAATGAACATATCGTATTAACATAAAATGCCCATTGATGATCTTACCTTAATAGCCTTGATGAGTTGTTCTTCTTTGTTTGTTTCTTGCCCGAAACACTTCTTCAATCTCTGAGTTGACTCAGCATGAACCTTCAACATAATGACACACACAACAAGATAAAAGAAAACAGTATAGATAGCAATTGATTATAAAACCTTGAAAACCCCACAAACATCCATTCAATGCAAAAGATCAAAAACCTTGAATAGTCCACCAAATCTACAGAACGGGTAACTCTTATCTCAATTACCTTATTAAATGATCATACAACAAATCTAAAATCTACATGCCAAAAATACGCTCAAACATTCTAAATTTATAGAGGTATTAGCAAAAAGCACTAACAACAGCCCACCAACCAAAAGAATTACGAACCCATATAAGTGTACTGCAAAAAGTACAAAAAGTGGGAAAAAAAAAAAAACTTTGTAGTACACTAATTACTAAACGAACCTTTCAAGTTTCAATGAACCCGCATAACTTAACATTTGAACACATGGTTGGTCACAAATCATTGATCCTTCTCGTTGACTCCCATCTCAGAGCCAAGTCATAGGTGGGTGGGCATGTATGATTATGAAAATGGAAGTTTCAAAGAATAAAGAAGTGGGAAGAATGAAGTGCTAAGCTTAAAACCTTTATTCCTTCACTTCAAAGTGTGTATACTTTTCTACTTGGGCGTGTGGCTGTGGCTTAGCTTCAAAAATGGCGCATTGAATCTTAAAGCGCATCAATTTTTTAACGGTCAAAGTCACAAATGCGCATAGGACAAATCATGATTTGATTGTGAGATTGAAAAGCTCGTGTTTCAGTGGCCTTCGTGGGGCCCCCTAAATGGGCGAGTTTGATCCAATGGTATCTCATCAATGAACGCCTTACATCTCAATTTCATTGTCTGGCGGGAATCATTATCGGAACCCATGCTGTACTATTTGGGTTAATACTTGAACTAAAATTTCAATTTTTTTAAAGAATTGATTATTTAATTTTTTACTACCCGCAAGGTTCAAACTAATTGAACAATGTCTCTTAGACTAAACATTCTAATGGTTAAATTTGGAATATAAAGTTTAATCAACACACCATTAATATTACGAACACAGTAATGTGTGAAACCATTTTCATTTCTCACTGCACAATTTTTATTCTCTCTACACCCTTTAAATAGTTTTCACACTCTATATATTGTTGGTGATTACTAGACTTGTGCCATATCTTTGAATGTCATTTTTGTTTTCATTTCATTTAATGACATTATCGAAGTTATTTGATTCGACGAATTTTTTTTCCCCAATACTCTTACTACCTTGAATCTCTTTCTAATGGTTTTTTAATTACAATTAGGGATGGCAATTGTACCCGCAAACCCGCAAACCCGCCCAAACCCATCCGCCAAAACCCGCCCGTTGCGGGTAATTTTACCCGTTGCGGGTGGGTTTAGTATTATAAATTAAAACCCGCACATGGATGCGGGTGGGTTTGGTATTAACCTTATATCCGGTGGATACCCGCATGGATATCCACCAAACCCGCAATATTTTTTAAAAATATTTTTAGTTTAATTTTAATCTAAAAATGTATTAAAAAAATAATGTCATTAATTAAATTACCAAATAGCCAAAGGCTCAAAGTTGTGTATGTGGCCTATATCCTATTCTAAAGTCATAATCTAAACAAAACTAAAGGCATTTTCCTTCGAATTAGTATTTGAAAATATTAATCTTAATTATTATTATAGGCATTGTGTTGGATGGGTGCTTATGGTGGTGAATGAAATGAATATCTTCTCTTGGAGCTTGTTTTAAATAATAATATGAAATGTAATTATTATTTTTAGATACTAGTTTGTGTTTTTTAAATGGATTTGTGTAATTTATACTTAAATTTGAGAATTTGTGTTGAATTGATGTGGAAATTTTAATTTTTCATTAACATTATTTAAATATAAAATTGAGTATGTTATATGGAATTTGAGGTTATTATTATAAATTTATATATTAAACATTTGTGATTTTAAATACGAAAACCCGCAAAAAATCCGCCGGATACCATTGCGGGTTTGGTAATTGTTAAAACCCGCTGCGGGTGGGTTTTTGTAAAAAAATTAAAACCCGCTGCGGGTTGCGGGTGGGTTTGGTAATTTAAATTTTGTGCGGGTTTGGGTTTGGTAATGGCAAACCCGCTGCGGGCGGTGCCCATTGCCATCCCTAATTACAATTCACAAACAAAGAATATCAAAGACAATTAAAAAAAAAAAAAAAAGTCAAGTCGTTCACATTAAAGCATAACTCATTTAAACTTAATGTAATTCGGTTGCGTTTATTTTTAATCTGAAATTTGAATAGATCTTAATTTAGATGAGGTCTGAATAAAAATGTCTGAATGACATGATTGTTTTTTTATTTTTCATCATCTGAAGAAAAAAACTTAAAAGTTAGTAGTTTGACATAAATATCTTTTTAAGCAGTGCATATATTTGTTCTTCACAATTTATAATTTTCACAGGTTGGTAACATTAAAAAAATACTATCATTGTTGATCTTAATTCAATTTTTTAATTAAAGATGTAATTATAACATCAAATTTTATTATAAAATCAACACTGTTATTTTATTTTTGATTCATCACAATTAACATAATTTGATTTGTTCAATATTTCAGCTTAGTTAATGTTATCATGTGAATAAAAATTTAAAGCAATTAAAAAAACTAACTTCAAGAATAATACAAAAATATAAGGTTTATACATAATATTGGAAAATACATTAATTGTTAAGGGTATTTTTTAAATTTGAAATTAAAATTTTTCATTTACACTTCGGACTTCAGATAAAAGTGAATTATTTTCTACTTTTTATTTAGATAAAATTGCTAATAATAAGTGATAAATTAAAAAATAAACAATTTAAAAATAAACAAATACCTAAAAAAAATTAAATTCAGATTTCAAATTAAAAAAAAAAAAAAACAAGCATCTCAGTGAAGTGAGCCAATTTAATAATTATCCAACTAATAGAATGTTGACGCGTTAATTTATATACATAAAAATTGTTATTCCTGTCATTATTAAGCATCATCTAACAGTATGTTGACACATTAACTTATATACTACGTCTTTATCTGTCACTATTATTGATGAAAAATGGAAAAAAAAAATCAAGAAGAAAGCTAAGAACATTGCTTACTTTCTACTTTCTAGAGCGATTGGGAAAAAATATCAATTGAAATTTCCTAGTCCAGATTTTTAAAATTTCCTGAGGCTCGCACTAAGAGAGCCCGTTGGTATTGGATTTATTATTATTATTTTGGAGCCTGGGCGTTGAAATGATTCGATGTTATGATGAAAAAGCAAAAATGTACGTGAGGTGAGCAGAGCCAATGGAATTTTATTTGCGAGTAAACCGCGGAGACGGAGAGCATATTTCAGGGGGGACAGCTGAGTGAACTCGGTACTGTTCGTGGGGTCTTGTTAGTTTCAATCATCCATTTAGATGCGAGAATCTGAAAGCATGGGGCCTACCATGCGTTCAACTCAATCAATCAAACTTTTTTCTTAGCGTGTGGGCTCGTAAATTACCGAAAATTGGATGCTTTTGAATTTTGAGTGGGATTGATAACGTACGAGGGGTAGGAGTTATTCGGTGGCTCTGTTGGATTCAGTTCTTTCTTTCTTTCTTTCTTTCTTTCTTTCTTTCTTTTTTTTTTTCTTTTACTAAATTGAGTTGAATTGAATAATTTTAATTAAAAAATATAAATTGAATCGTCAGTTTGATTCCGATTTGTTTTTTTTTTAATTTTTTAACTTTTAAAATCTTAATTTTTTCTAATTGCTCGAATTTTTATTATGTTTTTTATTTAATTAATTAAATTGATCGATTTTTTTATTGATATGTAAACCGATCAAAACCAAACTGAACCGTCAATTCTTTCGATTGGTTCGGTTGCTTGGCTTTTTCGTCCTCTAGATGCACAGGTGCATTTTCAATTTCATATCTTTTTTTTTTTTTACCTGATTTTGTTGCTTCATAAAAATTTGAGGTCTCGGTCCTCGGAAATCCGATTACTATGGACATTAGATTGGACATGCTTAATTATTCGTCACTAACTAGTGTCCGCAAATTACCACAACTAAAAATCGCTTGTCACCAATGGCCATCTTATTTTGATGATTTTTTTAATGTCATATTTGATATAATTAAAATTCTTATCTTGATTTTGCACACCATTACAATATCATTGAAAAGAAAGCTCCCGTTCGTCTAAGATCTTCTGTCAAAATTCTAGTCAAACAATACTTATTAGGACTTCAAAAAATGACATCTATATTCTGTAGAGAGTGATTGGTGGTGGCTACAAACAAATGTATTTTTAACTAATAAATCAAAATAATATTACTGTAATATAAATAAGAATAGAAATATTAAAATATGTAACAGACTCTATATTACACCAAATACAATAATATGTTAAATTTATTTTAATCCAATATTATACAATTAAGTACAATCTATTACAAACTAACATAATAAGGTGCACCAAATGCCACCTTAAGTATAAGTTTCATTAGAAGAAATAAGAGAGGAAAAGAGTAATGAAAAGGAGTGGGTGAAAAAAATAAGGAAAAAAAAAAGAATTAATCTCAATTTTATTAATTAATTTGACATAAAATTATTTTTTCTTTTATTTATTTATTATTTTTTTTTTCCCCTTTCCTCATTTCGTCTCTTCTCCTTTCCTTCATTTCCCCGAAAACGAAACATTCAATAAGAGCCCGACGAACATGATTTTTGTCATAGAAGTGTATCTTCTATGGATAATCTTGTGACTTCGACTGCCTTATATGGGCCTATCTGTCTTTTCACATATGTCCGGAACAATTCTTGACCGATGTTCCAGTTTATATGCTGACCAAAAGAGCTCCAATGGGTGTACTTAAAAGGTTTCGGGAGGACGTGTACAAATGCTTTGTGATTTGGCGGCACGGCCCATAAAACTTATAGCTTAATCGAGGCCCAGATGTCCACAGGCCAGCCCATTTACTGCCCTTGGAAAAGGTTTTGCCATCCCCAACAAGTAAATAAAATTCCTGTGTCATCTTCTTCTTCTTTCTTCTTCACATAAATTTCAAACCCTAATTCATTTCTTCACTTGCAGAGATATTATTAACGAGAAACTTCTAAATTAATAATAAAAGTGATAGTAATATTGTTGTTATTATTATTATTATTATTAGTATTTCATGGTGAAGAGAATGGGAAATTCTTCAGAGACAAAGTTCTTGCAGGAACTGATATTATACGCCGCGAGTGCAGCCCTAAGCTGTTTGGTTCTTTTCGCGGGACTCCGGCACCTTGACCCGAACCGTGAAGCCTCCAAGAAAGCCCTTGAACACAAGAAGGAAATTTCCAAACGCTTGGGTCGTCCTCTCATTCAAACCAATCCTTACGAGGCAAGTTTTTCTTTTTCTTTCTAATAGAAAATCAAAATCGATTTCTTTTTTATTGGGTTTATTTTCAATAACATAGATAATTTATATATACGCAGGATGTAATAGCGTGTGATGTTATAAATCCGGACCACATTGATGTGGAATTTGAATCTATTGGGGGATTGGAAACTATCAAGCAAGCTTTGTATGAATTGGTGATTCTTCCTTTACGAAGGCCGGAGTTGTTTTCTCATGGGAAGCTTCTCGGTCCCCAGAAAGGAGTTCTGTTGTATGGACCTCCTGGTACCGGAAAGACCATGCTTGCCAAAGCTATTGCAAAAGAGTCCGGTGCTGTTTTCATTAATGTTAGGATATCGAATTTGATGAGCAAGTGGTTTGGTGATGCTCAGAAACTCGGTGGGTACACAAGAGATGCTTTGTTATTTCAATTTATCCATTTGATTATATGTAATGAAATTCAGTTTGGCAACACTGATAAAAAGCAAGCTATCTTTCCATGTTGATGATGACTAAAAAATTTTATGATTGGATGGGACTTGCAAGTTTATTTGCTTAAACAACATTGATACTGTACAAGAATATGATTTTTTTGGATACTGTGGATATTATTTGTAGTTTGATCTCTATGATACTGTCAATGTGACATGCAAACAACGCATTTTAAGAAATCATTACTGTATTACATAGTTAGTTGAATATTCACGTGGTTTTGTTTGTAATCTTTAGGATTATTAAATTTAGGGAATGAAAAATTACATTAAGTTTCTGCTAGTCTAACTATTATATTTATCAAATATCTGTGGTTAGAGTGAATATGAATTTATGTCTTTGGTTATAAGGTGAAATAGGACTCGGTACACAAAGATGGAAAAGATTTCTTATCAAAGTGGTTCGTTTTAAGTGGTTTACTTCCTGATTCTTAATTCATTGTTTGTTTCATCATCTGGGTCGTATGATTAATGATTTTGTACTTATTTAATTTCTTATAAATTATTGAGCAATTGTTGACTACACGTACGCAAAGAAGTGAGTTTTGAAGCTGCCTTTGCAATGTTTGTATTCCTTTTGCAAAGCTTGGTGCTTAATTGTGGGTTTTTATTGATATTTTATTGCACTTTTGCAGTGGCTGCTGTATTTAGCTTGGCCTATAAACTCCAGCCTGCTATTATATTTATTGATGAGGTTGACAGCTTTTTGGGTCAGCGTCGTACTTCAGACCATGAAGCATTGACAAATATGAAGACTGAGTTTATGGCTTTATGGGATGGGTTTACAACAGATCGTGAGTATTTCTTTTTCAACAAAACATTAAAATCTCTAAGCAGCTTCATGTTTGTAACTTTCTCTAAGCAACTTTATGTTTGTAACTTTCTATTCAACTGATTGTCCCAATTATACTGTTTTTCTTTAGTCAACCTAGTTTTGGCCAGAGCATTTCCGTTTTTTAATTTTATGTTTTTTCTTGTAGAAAATGCCCGTGTGATGGTTCTTGCGGCAACTAATCGTCCGTCAGAACTTGATGAAGCAATACTTCGGCGTCTCCCTCAAGCCTTTGAAATTGGGATGCCAGACCGCAAGGAGAGGGCTCAGATACTGAAGGTGATTTTAAAGGGTGAGAAGGTCGAAGAGAACATAGACTTTGACTATTTAGCCGGTTTGTGTGAGGGATTCACGGGTTCAGACCTTCTTGAAGTTTGCAAGCAAGCGGCCTACTTTTCTATTAGGGAACTACTAGATGAGGAACGCAAGGGGAAACCAGCAGCTGTAAGGATATCTTCATTTTTTTTCCCCTCATATTTTCCTTGTTTTCTCTTCTCTTTGTTTATTTTGTCAAAGATTATCAGCTTCAGGGTAGATTGGTGCAGATTTTAATCACACTTTAAACTAGTGGTATCAAACAAATTTCTATATCCCTTAAACGAATCTGCTTCTTTTTCTTTTTTTGTGTGTTGTGGGTGGGGGGAGAGCATTGGGCCCCTCCACAAGCTTCCGTTTGTATATCATATATCTATCTGCATATCAATTCTTTTTTTGTTTGTCATACATTAACTCTGCTGGTGCTGTCATATTTCGCAAATGACCTAAAGACCTGCTTTATTTCTGTGTATGACAACTTCTGTGAGAACAACAAATTGTTGCATCATGAAACTTATTTTTGAAAAGTCTTTTAAATTCGTTTTTGGTTCATCTGGCTATTTTTTCTTTTATAGGGCATCCTTGGTGTCAATAGTGAATCAGCTTCAATATACGACTCAAATTATTTGTCTGTCTTAACTAAATAGGTGGACTGAAATAGACAGTTTTAGAAACTATCGATGGTTGGAAACTTTATATTTGTGCAGATAGTAGGTGAAGTTCATCATCTTTATTAATTAAACATATGTGCAATAGCCAGATACTCATGCTAATTTCTTAACGAGTCTGTTGGTCCATGTTTTCTTCTCAGGCTCCAAGGCCACTTTCACGGTTAGATTTGGAGAAAGTTCTTACCACATCTAGAAAGACGAGGGTTGCTGCAACTGAATATACATTAAACTCACAGTCATCAGGATGGTCAAGGAATAATGAGTCCAATGATTATCAG
Organism: Citrus x clementina; assembly: GCF_000493195.1. Taxonomy (NCBI): domain Eukaryota; kingdom Viridiplantae; phylum Streptophyta; class Magnoliopsida; order Sapindales; family Rutaceae; genus Citrus; species Citrus x clementina. Next base: position 12,856,208 of record NW_006262339.1, on the reverse strand, counting down.
GTTCAAGCTGCTATCAGTGAGCTCTCTAGGCTTGTGGTTTCCCAAATAATGAATATTCAATCAGAACCAGATACACAGGACCCTTGAGATTTATCATCTGTGCCCCAGCTTCCCTGAGACAATATTCTGTTTTGTAATATTATGCCTAGAAAATCTATTCTATTCTACTTTTTATCATTTCTGAAGTACTTGTTTATTGATGTCCTACAAATAGATTATACTGTCCTTTCTAGGCAGCCGTCTACTTGGGCTATGATTTTTGGGCCACTTACATATTCTTGACTGCACAAGAACTTCCATTCCAATGCTTGCTTGTTGCATTCTGCTTCCAATATATACCACACTATATAGCTCATAATGATGTGATGGAAGCAGTTTTGTGAGTAAAAAATTTATGTTCTTTTAGACTTGGATTGTTGTACAGCTTTTTCATTTTCTTTTGGATAGAATTTTAGAATTTTAATTGAAACAACCTTTTGCTTATTGCTTCGCCCTTTTTAGTTTCACCCTCAACTCCACATTGTCTGATAGATATTTTGTGTCGGTGTTGTCTGAATTTCACAGCATTGATCTCAAATTGTAAACTTCTGTTGTGGATCTGAGGTTCTGTTGTTCAGTGATGATCACGATGGAAGACACGGGATGTTAGGAAGGTACAACTGCATTGATGTTCCATAGCTGAGTACTTGTATTTAAGATGGAAGGTAATAATTTGCGTCCAATGTATTTTTCCCATCTAAGTCATCTGATTTGGAAGCTGAAACAGCCATGAAAGGATTAAAGCTCTTGTAAACAGCTAGTGGTAGAGTAACCTACCAAAGGTCCAGACGTTATCATGAATAAAGCTAATCTTATCCTTGAAACTTGCATTTCAAGTTTATGTTTTAACTTGAGGCAAAAGAAATTTTAATGAAACGAGCTTACATGATATCTGATGAAAGAATTTTAATGAAATTATAATAAGATTTGCAATTTGATTCAGTTTATATAAAAAGTTTTGAATTTTAGGGGGGAAAATTGAGTCACTTTGGTGCTTGATTCCATGTCTTGAGTAAGAGAAATGATTGTCTTCCTGGTCGGGGCTACTTTCAGTGAGTGTATCATCACTGATTTTAAGTAAAAGCTGAATGTATGCAACGAAAAGTAACCCTAGCCACCCATTTCTACCGAGCAGCCGCACCAAGCATCATCGCCACACCCATCTCCACGTGAGCCACGCCGAAGCAACCAACACCATTGCACCTTCGCCTCAGCCCTCAAGCACAGGCGCGTTAGCACACTGTTGCTGACAAGCACGCCTTTGTCAGCCATCGAGCCAAATAATATGCTTGTTGATTTGCGTGTCGAGATACATGATTACATACAAAGAACTTAGGAAATTTGTGGGATAATCGTCCAACCAGAGCCAATTCATGCACAAGGCCGTCTTGGCTGTATAATGTGCCTGATGATTTACACGTTGACATACACGATTCACATATGAAACAGATATGCTTACATTCACTTTTGTACAATAAAAATCTTGATAAATCAGTAGTCGGAGACTGAGAAAAATCTATAAGGATGGCAAAATCCTTCATGGGTTTAGGGCTTATGAGGCTCCATCCCAAATGGGAGTAAATTTTTAATAATTTCCGAGAAATGGAATGGGGAATGGGAGAAAAATCATTCTCAAATTCTTAATGGGATAGGTTTGATTTTGTATTACCCGCCCCAATCCTATTATATATAAATATTTTTTTAATTTTTATTTAATAATTTTTGTTTTATTACTTACAATGTTGGTTAATAATTTTTTTTTTTTTACCTAATATAAATGAGTTATAACTAAAAGAAAACCCTAGCATATATTTCTTATTCATTCTAAAACATTATTATATTTTCTTTTTATCTTAAGGTGCTCCTCTTGTTCAATTATTTTTTTAGTTTTCATATCATTTTTAAGATATTGTTTCAAAATTTTAGAGATTTTTTAAAATAACTTAAATACTTTATAATATGATAATGATTTTATTTAAATCTTTAATATTTAATTTACTGAAATCATGTATTTACCTACTATAAAATTAGTAAATGGGGAATGGGGCGATGATGGGAAAACCATCCCCCACGTGGAGATTCCATATCCTCACCCCACTAAATTTATTGGGGAATGAGGTGGGGAATGGAAGCAAAATTTTTAATGGGATGGGGAATGAGGTAGGCCTCCTCATCCCCACCTTACCCCATTGCCATCCCTAAAAACCTAATGAACTAACGAATATTTAGTAACCAAAAAAATAAATAAATTATTAATTGATGAAGATATCCATTATTATTTTTTATCTATTTTATCCAATATCATGTTACAAATATCAATCCAATTAACACAAAGAAAATGTAACAAAGACATCTGTTTTGCCAAATACCAATAAAGAACTGATAATGGCTCCCCAAGACTCACTCAAGAATGGTTCTTGAATCTAAAACTAATCAATCTGTACTCAATTTAATGGATGTCGTAACAGCCCAGTCAACAAAAGCTAATCAATGAAAAGATTAAAAGAACAAAAAAGAACAATACACAGAAAGCTTATAGTGGTTCGGCTATGGAAGCCTACGTCCACTGTGAAAGAATGAATCCAAGTTTTATTGAATCGATTGTTTACAGAAAACAAGCTTTTACAGAGAATATAACAACCAACAACCCCTGACTTTATTCTTGAGTATCCAGCTATATATACAAGCTCTTGCTCGATCAAACACCAGCAAGTTCCCCTGTGTTCAGTGACGAAGAGCAGCAGCTTCCTGCGCTAATTAACGGCTTAATAGACTTCTGATAAGCCTTCATTACACGTGTCTCCATCTCTGATATTCTAAGTAACAAAATGACAGTTCAGGCAGCCGTTTTGGTTAAGCGAATCACGTGCAAACCACATGCCTTCTTTGCATACACAGATGACACAGTATCCTTGTCATATAGCTATCTCAGGACTGTCAACCGACATGTCGTGGTGTTGACAAATCTTCAACCGACTTGTCGCACTTGACTATAAACTGATTTGCAGTTCATATTCAACATTCTCCACCTTGAGCTCAAATCATCCATTCCTCATGTTCACCCTTCCACTTCTTTCCTGCAGTCTATATCCTCCAGATGCCAGCTGAGTTCAAACAGAACTCAAACTTAGCTCCTGGTACAGCTTTGGTAAGCATGTCAGCAATGTTGCTATTAGTGTGTATTTTAGCCATCTTAATCACACCCTTTGATATTTCCAATCTGACAAAGTAAAGCTTGAAATCAATATGCTTGGTCTTTTCGTGGTGAATCTGGTTCTTACTTAGACATATAGCACTTTGGCTGTCACAATAAACTGTGATTTGTTTTTGTTCAAATCCCAGTTCTGTCACCATCCCTCTATGCCAGATAGCTTCTTTGATTACCTCTGCAGCTGTTGTGTATTCTGCCTCAGTTGTTGATAGAGTAACAACACTCTGCAGTGAAGCCTTCTAGTTTATGGTGCATCCATTAAGCATGAACAGAAAGCCTGTTAAGGACCTTCTTTTATCCAGATCTCCAGCATAATCTGAATCTACATAACCCTCCACACTAACCTCTGCATATTTCTCAGCTCCATAGATCAAACCATAACCAGTTGTACCAGCAAGGTATCTTAAGATCCACACAACAGCCCTCCAATGATCCTTCCCTGGGTTAGCCATATACCTGCTTACCACACTCACTGCATGAGAGTGAGAGAGATCAGGCCTAGTCAGGACCATTGCGTACATTAAACATCCAACAACACTTGAGTATGGAAATTTATTCATTTCGGCCTTCTCAGCATCAGAGTTTGGACACTGTTGGCAGGACAGTCTGAAATGAGAGGGCAGTGGTGTCTGTACTGGTTTGCATATATCCATATTGAACTTCTCAAGTACTTTCTTGATGTATTTGTGCTGTGTTAGGCTTAGGATACCATTCTTCCTGTCTCTCTTTAGTTGAACTCTGAGGATCTTCTTTACAGCACCTAGATCCTTCATCTCAAATGTATTACTCAGCTGCTGCTTAAATTCATTGAAGAACTTCACCTCCTTACAAGCTATTAATATGTCGTCTACATAGAGCAGCAGGTAGATCTTGTCACCACCTTCTATGGTTTTAAAGTAAACACAGCAGTCAAAGCTGCTCCTTTAAAAACCATGATCTGACATAAACTTGTCAAACCTTAGATACCACAGTCTTGGAGACTGTTTTAATCCATACAGTGACTTCCTTAGATGACATACATGATCAGCTTTTTTCTGGATCCTCATACCCTTCAGGTTGTGACATTACTATCATCTCATCTATTTCACCATGCAGGAAGGCAGTCTTCACATCCATCTGTTCAAGATGCATGTCTTGTACAGCCACTAGAGATAACAGGATCCTCAGGAAAGCATGTCTCACCACAAGGGAGAAAACTTCTGTAAAGTCAACCCCCTCTTTCTAAATGAAGCCTTTTGCAACCAACCTGACTTTGTATATTTATGGCTCAACATCTGGAATTCACTCTTTAATCCTGTAAATCCATTTGCATCCTACTACCCTCTTGTTTGCTGGTCTTTCAATGAGATTCCAGGTGTGATTCTTTTTCAAAGACATCATTTCCTCATCTATAGCCTTGATCCATTCTTCTGCCTTATCACTGTTAATAGCTTCTGAGTATGTTCTAGGTTCATCTGTTGCTATTTCATGTGCTGCTGTTAATGCAAATGCAATTAGATCTGCATATGCATATCTTCTAGGAGGTCTTATCACTCTCTTTTCTTTGTCCCTCACTAACTGATAATCTTCACATCTCCCTTGATCACTTGCTGTTTCATTCTCAGTGTCATGTATTTCCATGTCTGTTATGTCTCCAGCCTCTGATCTTGATTTCTGTTTCTAGTTTGAGTTTGACAGCTCCACCTCAAGATAAGATGTCTCATCTTTATCTTTCAGTTCTGCATTTGTAATTTTTAAGGATACTGAGTGTTGGAGCATCTCAGCTTCATTAAATACCACATCTCTACTTATAATTACTTTTGGTGGCTTCATGTCTGTGCACCATAGTTTAAACCCTTTTACCCCTTCAGGGTAACCAAGAAATACACACACTTCAATGCCCTGGGTTCTAATTTGCCTTGTTTGATGTGAGCATATGCTGGACAACCAAATATCTTCAAATTGGAGTAATCTACTGGTTTACCATACCAAAGTTCGTATGGTGTCTTAAAGTTAATTCCAGTTGAAGGGCTTCTGTTCACAATGTGGCAAGCTGTTGACAGAGCCTCAGCCCACAAGGACATAGGTAGCTTAGAGTGAATGAGCATACACCTCACTTTGTCAACTAAGGTTCTATTCATCCTCTCAGCTAATCCATTTTGTTGAGGTGTATATCTTACTGTTCTGTGCCTCATGATTCCATGCTTGGTACAAAATTCTTCAAACCTCTTGTTGCAGAATTCTAATCCATTATCAGTTCTGAGCTTCTTAACCTTCTTATTGGTCTGAGTTTCAATCAGTGTTTTCCAGTTTTTGAATTGTTCAAACACTTCATCTGTGTTCTTCAGCACATACACCCAAACCATTATGGAATGGTCATCAATCAGAGATAGAAAATACATTGCACCTCCTAAGGATGTTGTCTGTGCAGGTCCCCACAGATCAGCATGTATGTATTCTAGAGTCCCTCTTGAAACATGTGCACCATTGCTGAATTTGACTCTTGAGGATTTGCCTAGAACACACTCCTCACAAAATTCCAAGGGCTCTATTTTATCTTCACCCAAGGCTCCCTGTTTTGATAGTTCTCTCAAGCCTCTCTCACTCATATGGCCTAATCTAAAGTGCCACAATAAAGTTTTGTTTAGATTCTGGTTTGAAACTCCAACATCTCCTGTGACTATAGACCCCTGGAGCACATATAGACCATTGTCTAAGTTTCCTTTCATCAACACCATGGACCCTTTCAACACCTTCAAAGTGCCTGACTCAAGCTTGATAACACACCTCATTTTGTCAAGCATGCCAAGAGAAATTAGGTTCCTCTTTAAATCAGGGATATGTCTGACATTTGTTAATTCTCTTATTGTGCCATTAAGCATTTTCAGTTTAATGGTGCCCCTGCCAATTACCCTACAACTAGCATCATTTCCTATTACAACTATCCCACCATCATAGGTTTCATAGTTCTTAAAGAAATTTCTATTAGGGCACATATGGAATGAACAACCAGAATCTAAAACCCAGTTACCTCTAGATGCACCATCAGAGACTATGAGAACTCCAGCAAAGTCATAACCATCAGATTCTTATCCTTCTAATGCAACAGCAGCATCTCCAGTCTTTTCTTTTGTTTATTTGCTTTAATATTTCCTCTCTGGACAGTCCTTTTTGAAGTGGCCTTCCTTGTGGCAATGAACACACTTCATATTCTTGGGTCTGGACTTGGATCTTTTCTTCTTCCCTTGACCACCTTCTCTCTTTTCTGGTCTCCCTCTTACTGTTAATCCTTCCCCATGACTTGCTTCTTTCTTGGTTGCAGCCTTGGAGCTCAATGTCTCTTTTACATCCACCATCGAAAGGGACTGTCTTCCATACATGAGAGTGTCAACCAGATGCTCATAAGAGCTTGGTAGAGAGCACAACAGAATCATGGCTTTATCTTCACCATCGATCTTTACATTAATGTCTTCAAGATCTGAATTGATCTTATTAAAGGCATCAATATGATCAGAGATTGATGAACCCTCTTCCATCTGCAATGTGTAAAGCTTCTTTTTAGTGGCTAACCTCTTAGCCATGGACTTTTTGGTATACAAGTCTTCAAGCTTCTTCCACAATCCAGCAACAGTTGTCTCTCCTCCCACTTCTCTGAGTACACCATCTCCGAGACTTAAGATAATTGCACTATGAGCCCTATCAAGCACATCTGGAAGATCATCCTCTGATATCTTCCTTGGTTTCTTGGATGATGTGATTTCGGCAAAGGCTTCATCCAGGCCTTAATGTACTAGTAGTGCTTTCATCTTGAGTCTTCATAGGTGAAAGTCATTTTCACCAATAAACTTTTCTACTTCAAGTTTAGGACCAGTCATCTTTAGATCAAGAATTTCATAGAGTGGCTCTGATACCAATTTGTTGTGCCAAATACCAGTAAAGAACTGATAATGGCTCCCCAAGACTCACTCAAGAATGGTTCTTGAATCTAAAACTAATCAATCTGTACTCAGTTTAATGGATGTCATAACAGCCCAGTCAACAAAAGCTAATCAATGAAAAGATTAAAAGAATAAGAAAGAACAATACATAGAAAGCTTATAGTGGTTCGGCTATGGAAGCCTACGTCCATTGTGAAAGAATGAATCCAAGTTTTATTGAATCGATTGTCTACAGAGAACAAGCTTTTACAAAGAATATAACAACCAACAACCCCTGACTTTATTCCTGAGTATCTAGCTATATATACAAGCTCTTGCTCGATCAAACACCAGCAAGTTCCCCTGTGTTCAGTGACGAAGAGCAGCAGCTTCCCGCGCTAATTAACGGCTTAACAGACTTCTGATAAGCCTTCTTACACGTGTCTCCATCTCTGATATTCTAAGTAACAAAACGACAGTTCAGGCAGCCGTTTTGGTTAAGTGAATCACGTGCAAACCACATGCCTTCTTTGCATACACAGATGACACGGTATCCTTGTCATATAGCTATCTCAGGACTGTCAACCGACATGTCGTGGTGTTGACAAATCTTCAACCGACTTGCCGCACTTGACTATAAACTGATTTGCAGTTCATATTCAACAACATCTAAACAAATCAACGAAATGAGATCAGATAGCAAATCTAATCACAGTAAACGCACAGAGATACGTGGTTCAATCTTTTGCAAAACCTACATCCATGGGTGAAGCCATTGCGCAAGCTTTCATTGATAATCCAAAGATTGAATTACAGAGCTATGCTACTAAGACTACAGAGAGCAAGGTTCATCTTTCTCTTTATGATTCTCTTGCTATAACTCTCTAGAATAATCCCTCAAACACTCTGAAACCCAGCTTATAAACTAGCAACAGATGCTTGACATGTATCAACTTTAGCAACCCAAGATGCACAGATGCTTGACACGTATCTAAGAGGCCATTATAACGTACTTGGCTTCACTTAAGTATTCACGAGCTTGATCACGTGATTACTTCAATTTAACTAAAACCAAAACGCTGCCAATCGACATCATTTCAGTCATTGAGTGATCATATGCCCTTCACTTGTCTTTGGAGCCTATTATGAATGTTGAAATGCAGTTGTTTTGCTTGTAAGGTGCTTTAATTCACCTTATAAGCAACATTGACCATTAATGTTCCTTTAAGATAAATTTTATTGGACTATTTTATCCTTATAATATAAAATGACCAAATTGCCTGTTAGAGTGCAATTTATGCACTAGTTTTGCATTGTTTACTTCCCTTAATATCGATGTTTTGCATTTAATAATAGTGATTTACCTGTGATTTACTTTTGTAGGTGCAATTCTATTGATTGGTGATAAAATTGAGCTACAAGATGATGTTTAGGGATGATTGTTCCCTTGGAGAAATTATGAGCGGCAGAAGAACTTTGTTGACAAGGCGTGGGCGCGTGCTGTCAATTGCGGACCTGCAGTTTTTAGTTTAACGTGTTTTATATTTTTGGCTATTTTTGTAATTACGAATTTAATATTTTAGATATTAGTATTTTATTTTAAATAGAACTCTAAAAGAGAAGAGAGAGAGAGTATTTAAGGGAGGAATCAATTGTGAAAAAGGGGGGATTTTTTGGATTGGAGAAAAAGAAAGAAACCCTAGATTTAATTTTTCTCTTCTCTCTATGAAGAACTAAACCTATTTTTCTAGTTGAAGGATAACGAAGCTTTGATTCATCACTACTGTGAGATCTTTCTTGTGCTTTAATTGTTTTATTGCTTTTTGGGTATTTGTTTATTCTCTAAATTATTTTCATGATTATGTTTGTTAATTAGGTAATTGGCCACTATTTAATTATCAACTTAATCTATTGTCAATTAAAGGATTCATCGTATGAAGAATTTAATGCTTGTGACAAATAACATAGCAGAGAGTTGTGTTGTGAGAATAAACAATCTAATTTAAATGAATCATCATATGTGTTGATTAGGATTTGGGTCTCTCTGGTTTTTCAGGCTGTCAATTGATTAAATTCTATGATCGTATCTAGGGTTGTCTATTGATTAGGGAAATAACCAATGGTCGTACCTTGGTTATCGACTAGTTAAGGAGAGATTGGCTATTAGAGGGTCTCAGTAGCTATAACCAGTCTATTCATGAGTAATAATCATCTATATTTGAATCAATGATCAGTAGTCGAATCAAGCTGAGTTAATTCCTTCAACCAGAGCTTTCTCCAATTTGAATTACAACTTTAATTTGCATTCTTGTTATTTTTAATTTGATTTTTATTATTGTCAACAATTCCCCCATTTTACGTTTTACGTTTCAAAAGGATTTAAATAATTACCGATCTCTGTGGACACGACCCTGCTCAATCACTATACACAATTTATTTAGAGTAGGAATTTATTTTTGTTGGCTTCGACACCCATCAAATTTTGGCGCCGTTGCCGGGGATTGGTGTCATTTATTTAATCCTTTTTACGTTTTACTTGGTGTATGGTTCGTTCTTCTCGTACAGGTACACTTTCGTTTGATCCTGAAATTGAGAAGACAGCTCGCCAGCTGAGACAGCAGACAAAACGAGCTAAGCAACGATCCTCGTCGCCTTTGCTTTCTGAAACAGATACGGTGCCTGATTTAGTTGAATCATCTAGCGATTCAGAAGAACAAGTGATGGATAGACCTGCACCTGTAGAAAGAACTCTTAGAGAGTTAGCTGAGCCAGACTTGAATCAACAACCACTCTGCATTCAATATGTAGACTTGGAGGTAAATTTTGAATTAAAGTCTGGTCTTATTCACTTATTACCCAAGTTTCATGGTTTTGCAGGTGAAGATCCTCATAAACATCTCAAGGAGTTTCATGTTGTGTGCTCAAGTATGAGGCCACAAGGCGTGACTGAAGAGCAGATTAAGCTGCGTGCTTTTCCGTTCTCTGTAGATGGGCTAGCTAAAGATTGGTTGTACTACTTGCCTCCTGAATCGATTACAACGTGGAATGGTTTGAAGAAGCAGTTCCTCGAGAAGTACTTTCCTGCTTCAAGAGCTGCCAACATCAGAAAAGATATTTGTGGGATCAGACAACTTCCTGGGGAGACTTTGTATGAGTATTGGGAGCGATTCAAACAATTGTGTGCCAGTTGTCCTCAGCATCAGATTTCTGATCAACTTCTTATTCAATATTTTTACGAAGGACTATCATTGATGGATAGGAGTATGATAGATGCTGCTAGTGGAGGTGTGTTGGTGAACAAGACTCCTACTCAAGCAAGGGAGTTGATATCAAATATGGCTGCCAATGCACAACAATTTGGCAGCAGACAAGATGCCACCTTAAGGAATGTGAATGAGGTAAATATTTCTTCTGTTGAACAACGTTTAGATAAACTCACTTCTCTTGTGGAAAAGTTTGTTGTAGGTAATGTGCAACAGGTGAAGACTTGTGGTATTTGTTACAATATAGGTCATTCAACTGATATGTGTCCTACACTTCAAGAAGAACCCGTTGAACAAGCCAATGCAGTTGGAGGATTTCCAGGCATGCCTCAGAGGAGGTATGATCCTTATGCACAAACATACAATCCGGGATGGAAGGATCATCCAAACTTCAGCTATGGCGTTAGGCCGTCAGGATTCCCACAACAGTATCCACCAAGACAACCAACACCTCCACAGTCAAACTCCAAGTCAGGTATATCTCTTGAAGAAATTGTTAAATCACTTGCGACTAACACTCAACAATTTCAGCAGGCAACTACAACAAGCATTCAGAACTTGGAGAACCAAATGAGTCAATTGGCGACTACAGTAAGCCGTCTAGAGTCTCAAGTATTAGGAAGATTGCCTTCACAATCTGAGGTGAATCCAAAGCAAAACGTTAGTGCTGTCATCCTTAGAAGTGGGAAGGAGTTGCAAGAGCCTAGTAAGAAAGTGACAAAGCATGTAGAAGATGAGCTTGAGAAGAATGAATTGATACCTAAATCTCAAGATGCGCAACCCACCAAAGCGAAACCCCTACCTATTGTGATACCTCCTCCTTTTCCAAGCCGATTTGTAAAATCCAAGAAGGAGGAACAAGAGAAAGACATCCTTGAGACATTTCGCAAGGTTGAGGTAAATATTCCTTTATTAGATGCTATAAAACAAATACCTCGATATGCTAAAGTCCTTAAGGAACTGTGCACCTCCAAGAGAAAATTAAGAGGAGATGAAAAAGTTCACATGGGGGAGAATGTTTCAGCAGTTCTTCAAAAGAAACTACCTCCTAAGTGCAAGGATCCAGGTATGTTTACTATCCCTTGTAAAATTGGTAGTGTTAGAGTTGAAAAGGCTTTGTTAGATCTAGGAGCTTCTATTAATGTCATGCCTCGTTCCATTTATTCATCTTTGAATATTGATCCATTAAAAGAAACTTGTGTGATAATTCAACTAGCTGATAGGTCTAATGCATATCCTGATGGGGTATTAGAAGATGTCTTAGTACAAGTTAATGAGTTGGTTTTTCCTGCTGATTTTTATGTACTTGATATGGAAGATGATAACTCCTCTAATTCTATCCCAATTTTGCTAGGAAGACCTTTTCTTAAGACTGCTAGGACTAAAATGGATATACATAAAGGGACTCTCACTATGGAGTTTGATGGAGAGGTTATAGAATTCAATATGAATGATGCCATGAAATATCCTAGTGAGGAACATTCGGTATTTTCTGTGGATGTTATTAACCCTATAGCGCAGGAAATTTTTTACAAGGAAAAGACGAAGACATTTCATGATAGAATGATTTTGAGAAAGGAGTTCTCTGTTGGTCAAAAAGTTCTTCTTTTTCATCCTAAGCTTAAACTTTTTCCGGGTAAATTACGTTCTTGTTGGGTTGGACCTTTTATTGTTACTAATGTTTTTCCTTATGGTGCAGTTGAGATTCAGAGCCCGACCTCTGACAAAGTTTTTAAGGTTAATGGTCATCGCTTAAAACCTTTTTATGAAGGTTTTTCGGTGAATATTGTGGAGGATGTGGCTCTTGAGAGTCCCAATTATGGAGATTGATGCATAAATGTGTCTAGCCAAAGACATAAAACAAAGGCGCTTTTTGGGAGGCAACCCAAATGATTTGTTTATTTTGGTTTTTGTTATATCTTCTTTTAATTTTGATTCAAAAAAAAAAAGAAAAATTTTGCTTATTTTGGTCAGAAGAAAATTTTTGATAAGGCGTGCCCACGTCTTAGCTAATAAGTACTTCTGTAATTTTTAAAGTAACATAGTTTTAAGGCGTGCCCACGTACTTAATAGAAAAGTACTTCTGAAATTTAATGTGTTTGCTTATTTTGGTCAGAAGAAAATTTTTTATAAGGCGTGCCCATGTACTTATTAGAAAAGTACTTCTGAAATTTTTAGTGTCTCAAAGTGATTCATCACTATAAAAAAAAAAAATTATTTATTATTTTTTTTTCTTTTTCTTTTTTCGTTCCTTTCTTTCTTTTTATTTATTTATTTATAAAAAAAACCAAAAATCGAAAATCACTGTTCACTATTCACTGTTCACAAAATCCCTAATTTTCTAGAACTTGTTTTCTTCTCCAGCCGCTTGCAGCACACCAGCAGCAAACCAGCCCGCCGGAATACGCACCATCCCGTGAGCGCAAGCACCAGCATCCCGTGTCTCGCAGCCCAGCAGCGCGCAACGAAGTCCCACCAGCGAAACCAGCCGCGCGCAACGCAGCAAGCTCCAGCCATCACCATCACGCAGCGCATCAGTCCCGCGCGCGCAACGCAACGCAGCACCAGCGTCAGCCCAGCTCTCGCGCACAACACAGCCCACGCAACGCGCAGATCCAGCAGCCCCAGCGCGCGCGCGCAACACAATCAGTGCCATCCCGCGTCCATCAAGCAAGCTCCAGCCGAGCAGCAATCGCAACGCAACCAGCCTACGACCTGCATTCCAGGCCCGTGAATCGAAATCCGTGACAAGATGGAGCAGAATTTGGCCGCATACTTCAAGAGTGTGGGATTTATCCCACCATTCCCGCCAAGCCCATAGACGTTATGAGGATCAAAGCTCACAATTCAGGGAAGTTTTTGCCCTTAATCTTTTATCCTTACGCTTTAATTTTTATGTGAGCTTTGATTATCTTACATTGGGGACAATGTCAGTTCTTAGTGTGGGGGAGGGATTTTTGCATTATTGATGTCTGAAATTATTGTTTTCACTCTACTCATCCTTAAATGATTTTTGCAGTATGCTTCATATATTATTAATTTTCTTTTCCTCTCTCTCTCACTACTCTTTTCCCATCTATCTCAAATTATTTACATCTATTTTTATTCTATCATACTCTTTCATCACTCACATTTTATCTTTCACTTTTCATATTACTACATACATCTTTCTCACTTCTTATCATTTTTACCTTTCCTTTTACATCTCACTCATACCTTCTTCTCATTCTACACCACTATTGATGGTTGATTCATTTGAAGAGTGTACATGATTTGATGGCAAATTTACCAACTTTGTGAGGATTTGAGCCTATGAGCAACCACTTTGCTCTAATTATTTTTGTTATGTGAATATCAATCCTACTTTGTTTATTCTAGAACTTGCTTTATTATGCATGTTGAAGCCACATTACGGGATTTTATGCATTAAAATGATAAGGGCAAACCATATTCCATTTTTCTATTCTCGCATTTTTTTTTCCTTCTCTACCCGAAGACCTTTATTTGCTACCTTTGTTTGAGCCTTAACCATTACCCATCTAATTCTCTCCGTCGACTTAACCATTTTTCTTCTTTTTGAGCCTCAATTTAAGGAGATTTTTGGACTCATTGTGTGGATATATTTTGTTGCTTTTTCTACCTTGTATTAAAGTTTCTCAATTAGATCAACAAGCATTATGCTTGAATTAAATTGTGCAAGGTTCGTTTCTTTTGTTTGATTCAAAAAAAAAATCAAAAAGAAAAAAAAAAGAAAAAAAAAAGAAAAAAAAAAGAAAAAAAAAGAAAAAAAAAGAAAAAAAAAGAAAGAAAAAGAAAGAAAAAGAAAAAGAAAAATCGAAAAAAAAAATTTTACATTCTTGGTGACTTGAGTAGAAATAAGCATTTTGATATCATAAGTTCATTCAATGAGTTCATTCTTCTCATTTTGATCTCTTTTTCTTTCATAAACCTTTCTTTTTCATTTCTCCAATTTAACCCCATTACAACCCTTTTAAGACCCTTAGATTTTTGCATTTTATTCATGTTTTGTGGATTGAGATGTGATATATGAGCAAGCTTATGGTAATAGCATTCTTTGATTTGATTTGAGTGGATAAATGACACCCTAAACACTTTGAGTGCATGGAGTGAAGTTATTGAGAGGGCTATTAAATCTTGCTGCACTTGAGTTTTGAATGGATCTTCTTGGTGGTTGAATGTTCTTATTCTATCTTACGAAATTCTATGCTTTAAAATCCTTGTCTCTCGAACGTTGAACGACTTAATTTCTTGAGGTATGCTTGCTTAAAATTGTTTTTGGATGAGTTGAGATGAGAATTGAGTGGAAATTTGAGATTAATCTTGAGTTATATGCTTGAGGACAAGCATCATCTTGGTGTGGGGGAATTTGTTAGAGTGCAATTTATGCACTAGTTTTGCATTGTTTACTTCCCTTAATATCGATGTTTTGCATTTAATAATAGTGATTTACCTGTGATTTACTTTTGTAGGTGCAATTCTATTGATTGGTGATAAAATTGAGCTACAAGATGATGTTTAGGGATGATTGTTCCCTTGGAGAAATTATGAGCGGCAGAAGAACTTTGTTGATAAGGCGTGGGCGCGTGCTGTCAATTGCGGACCTGCAGTTTTTAGTTTAACGTGTTTTATATTTTTGGCTATTTTTGTAATTACGAATTTAATATTTTAGATATTAGTATTTTATTTTAAATAGAACTCTAAAAGAGAAGAGAGAGAGAGTATTTAAGGGAGGAATCAATTGTGAAAAAGGGGGGATTTTTTGGATTGGAGAAAAAGAAAGAAACCCTAGATTTAATTTTTCTCTTCTCTCTATGAAGAACTAAACCTATTTTTCTAGTTGAAGGATAACGAAGCTTTGATTCATCACTACTGTGAGATCTTTCTTGTGCTTTAATTGTTTTATTGCTTTTTGGGTATTTGTTTATTCTCTAAATTATTTTCATGATTATGTTTGTTAATTAGGTAATTGGCCACTATTTAATTATCAACTTAATCTATTGTCAATTAAAGGATTCATCGTATGAAGAATTTAATGCTTGTGACAAATAACATAGCAGAGAGTTGTGTTGTGAGAATAAACAATCTAATTTAAATGAATCATCATATGTGTTGATTAGAATTTGGGTCTCTCTGGTTTTTCAGGCTGTCAATTGATTAAATTCTATGATCGTATCTAGGGTTGTCTATTGATTAGGGAAATAACCAATGGTCGTACCTTGGTTATCGACTAGTTAAGGAGAGATTGGCTATTAGAGGGTCTCAGTAGCTATAACCAGTCTATTCATGAGTAATAATCATCTATATTTGAATCAATGATCAGTAGTCGAATCAAGCTGAGTTAATTCCTTCAACCAGAGCTTTCTCCAATTTGAATTACAACTTTAATTTGCATTCTTGTTATTTTTAATTTGATTTTTATTATTGTCAACAATTCCCCCATTTTACGTTTTACGTTTCAAAAGGATTTAAATAATTACCGATCTCTGTGGACACGACCCTGCTCAATCACTATACACAATTTATTTAGAGTAGGAATTTATTTTTGTTGGCTTCGACACCCATCATTGCCCCAAAAATATGTGGCACCTCACAAACAAACATTTAAAGTGATATTGATATTGAAAATCTATCAAGAGGGGGCTAATTGAGAATTTTTATAAAATTAAAATTGAATTATGCAAATCCAACACAACAATGATCAAATTAAACAATAAATGTAGCAATATATTATTATAAAAAAAAGAATATTTCATTTAGATTTTTACTTGGATCGACGATGTCATATTATATCTATGCCTCTAAGCTAACCGAGCTTGATGATTCCCTTTGAACATATAGCATTCTATGTCCTAAGCCTCGGTCTTTACAACAATAGTGACCTTTTCATAAGTTAACTTTTAACTCTCAAGGTTGAACAACCTTTAGGAGCATTAACTTTAAAGGTGTCTTGTTAAGAACTTAGATCCACTTTAACAAGTATACACAAGTTAAAACCCAAAAAAATAAATTAATCTAATTAATTAATTCTAAAATCACTATTCATATATTACTATTCATTCAATACTACTTGTAGTTACTGTTTATGAGTTATTGTTCACACAATACTATCTACTAGTCATTGTTTTATAGTAATGATCATCATCACTATTTATAGCAATGTTCACATTATTGTTCATTCACCTTAATTATATCAAATATATTAGAAACAGTAAATTGTAAAAAGTAAAGAACACAGAAGATTTTTACGTGGTTTGAATCAAAATCCTACATTCATGAGACCATGCTCAGACATTAAGCAATTAACTAAGTAATGAAAAAAATTACAACCTATTAAAATCTTACAAAATTTCAATCTCCTTTTTACTATTGTCGCCACCTTGTTAAATCTAACTTAGATGACCTTACTCAAAGAGCACCACTCATCTTCAATTATGTTTACTACTTCCTTAAGATCCCCTTAGCACAACAAATGACCCCTCAATCTTGAGTAGACCAAAGTAATCATCAAAGAATATCTAATGAAAGACTTGATATAAAGAAGACTCAAAGACTAAAACTCTATGAGTATATGAAACATCATATGCAGCCAAATAAGGTTTCTCTTTGTTATCTTCGTTGCCTGCTTCTCTGATATAAAATACTATATGTCTTCAATTGCTTCAATATGTAAAATACTTCCCTTTATATATTTGTAGATTTTCGCCCAAAACCTATTAGTATTTTAATAGTCCAATATTCCATAAATACTTGATACATTTATCAATGTAGCAATCACCTTTATTTGGAACTTTTTGATATGAAATCCTATATTTACAACAATTTATTTTTTTATGCCTCTAAAAGTATTCTCTAATATTTCACATAATCTAATCTAATAAATACCCAAGATAGACAAATTCCTAATAAATGAATAAATAAATGACAATATTATTGACACAATGATGTCAATAATAAAAACCTAAGAGCGTCAAAACCTATTATAACAATGAATGTATCCCTTACAACTCTCACAAGAGTGTATAAGCAAAACATAGCTCGATGATGTATGGATTTGTGAAGAAAGAAAATGAAAGCTCAATAATATTAAGAATAATGAAGTTTTCATTCAGACCTTGAAAAAGTCGTTTTAGAGTTGGGTTTATATAGATCCCTCCAAAAGCTAGCCGTTGCTCTTTTAAGTATGTTAATTTAAGCTAATATAAAGAAAACGATTAACTATTTGTTGATGTGTCATTTGACCATCGAAGAAATTTTAGGATAGTGGGTGCAAAATCATTTGCCATTTCGAGACAGTAGCTCAACGAATTGTAAAGCAGTAGCCACCTTTTCCAGGCCAGCCTTTACAAATTTTATATTTTGATCCCTATTTTTGGAACTTTGTTTCAAAAGTGCCTATAAAGGTTTTGAAACATAACAAATATGTCATTTATCTAATCTTCATAAATATCATTAAGACCATAAGTACTTTCAATATTTTTAGACTTATAAAAACTTTTGTAGTGTTTTTCAAAAGAAATTTATTTTGATAAAACATTTAACCTCCATTTTTATTCAAGTATAGAAAACATATTTTATGGAAACAAAAAAAATTTAAATATCATGATCATGATAAATTTTATGCTTTTAAATATTTAATTATGCACACACTCATTTATACTAGTTAAAAAAAACAATTGAGAAAATCATGTAAAATAGTATCCTTAATGTTTGATCTTTACTTGATGAACTTAATTTGTTCTTGAATTTTTTTATCTTGATTTCACATGAATAATCTTTTTCCTTCAAGAGATAGGGAGATTTAAAAAAAAAAAATCTCATTTTATCCTTGATATGTGATTTGTTGTCATCAAAATTAAGATTTGTATAAAACTTTTAGGTCAACAGATGTTAAATAATTTATTGTTGCCATACGAGAATGTTACACTAGGGCTTCTTTTCACAAATATAAAATATTTGAAATGAGATCTAAGTCCATATTAATTATTTAATTTCAAGAAGAGACAAGCACTACTCAAACATATTTTACGGAAATCTCGTATACAATATGGTTTGGATAGGAATATCACTAGGCCACATGTCACTTTAGAATTGGCTAGAAGGTCGCCTCGGCAAGATAAGATTGGGATAGATTGAAATTTGGGTTTGGTCTACTATTATATGGTCTGGAGAGTAAAGTCCAAGGATGTATCCAAGCTTTGGTATAGCCCAAATATACCTACTGCTACTTTGACTTCTCGTTTGTTAACTTGCAGTGACTAGGCTCTTTTTTGGAATAAAAAGATTCTTACTAAGAATGGTGGGGCATGAGTAGTTGTTGTAAAGTGAATAACAAAGAATCTTGTGTTGGTGGCCTAGGATTGATATGGCTGTGACATAATGAAAACCTTAATTATCATGTTGATTTTATAGAAGGTGTTTGAGGGTTTTGGTGACAAAAAAATGTGATTATGGGGTTCTTGATGTGTTTTTGGTACTAAATGTGATTATAGAATGGTTTGATGACTACATTATCCCCATATGCCAATTGTATTATGTGAAAAAAAAAATGGATTTGTTGGTATTAATGAACAATCAGAAACACAAGCTTATTCATAATGAGAATAGGTTTTATGATAATAAAGGAATGGTGATGGATTTTGTTTTGGTTTGGGTTTACTTATGGCTTAAGATAGGGCTTCAAATGGCAGTTTTGATCAAAAGAGAGATTTTCTCTCTTATTAATGGCGATTGCAGGTTTTAGGTTTGCTGTTTATGGTTGAGAATTGCAAGCTAGGTTGCCAAGGTAAAGGCTCATTTTTATGAACTTGAATGGTGAATAACGACTTTATTTATAGGCTTTCGTTGGGCAAAACCTATTTCCATGAGACAGGTGGAATTCTTGCGAAAAGAGGAATGTAATCGAAATCTTACTCAATCTTGGTCATAAAGAGATTAGTTTTCCTCCATGATAAAAAGGTCATGACTATTTTAAGATGGAGTTTCCTTACTTGACCACCAAGTAACGTGGCTTATAAGATTGGGTTAAGCTTAAGACAAAATTAGAGTTTGTAAGAGGTTTAATGGGCCTGGGCTTGACATTGCCACTAGATTGCAGACATCGATCCTGCTAGTCTGTGACAATTGGGCAGGATTAGATCTCTTATAAGCTTTCTGTAGTTATAGGTTCTCTACTAGTCTTTATACAAGGCATTTTTTTGTGGGTCAAGTAGGCTTGGTTAAGGACTCAATGTACATTTGACCTCACTTATACATATCCGTACCTTCCAAATCGCAATCCACAATTGATGCTCTTGAGCCGAGTAACGATTTTTAGGTAGCAGTATATGTTAAATTCATTTAGTTGTAAATTTATTAATTATTAATGTATATGTAAGTGGGTCTTATATAAAAAATTTAAAAAAAAATTATAACAAAAGTATTATGTAAACTTAATGAATTATTAATTTATTAGCATTTTAATTCTAAATCGAGATTAAAAAGATTATTATTTAATCAAGTTTGTCAATTTATCGAAATGCGACTAATCATTATTGACCCCCAAAAAAAAAAAAAAAAATTACGATTGCAAATGAAACACATCAGTATTGCAGTTGACTAAATATTCAACCGTCAACAGAGGCAAACAGGAAGGTGCAATAACTAAATATTCAACCGTCAATAGAGGCAAACAAGAACCCGCCGCCTTTGAAATCCCAAAACTAAGAGCTTTGCCTTCTCCACATCATGTACTAGCTCACACATTCCCAGCCGACACCATCACATATTGGCGTTGCCATTGGAAGTTGTCGTTTGTTGAATGTTGATGGCAATTAATGAGCAATAAGCGTATTTTAACTAGTTATGTTTTTGCTTGTTTTTTAAAGCACAACATCTTGCATGTTTGATAAACACCAATTTTACAACGGATATTTGCTAATTACCCATCCATTTATGCTTGATAGCAACTAGTGATTCAATAATTATATGTGATGCCTATGAATTAAAACCATCACATTTCAATATCGATAATTAATTGTACCGTCGGTTAATAAACCTAATTATATATATTGAAGGTAGACCCACATGATTCTTATTTATTATGATACGGCGTAAGTTTTGACTCAATAATGTGAAGGAATTGTTTGTTTTCTTGTACGTCAATTTTATTTTATTTTTGGTCAAATGAGTTTTCTTACATAATTTATAAAAGAGGTATGCGCGTAATTTTATTATAAGGATCTACACTTTATAAAAAGTGGGATAAAAATATTTTAAATTTAATTCTTTTTTATTTATGATTCAAAATTAGATGATCGGTCAAATAAAACTGCTTGAAAACTCGTGAAATGAGATTTTTTATAATAAAATTTTCAACATAAAATTTTAATGAATTATGTAAGTTTTAACTAACATATTGACTCGGTATATGGTTGTGTTCTCGGAACGGAGAGTTGCCATCACATCTGGGTGTTTGCCAACTGATTATTTTAATTAGATTCAAGTTGCTAAGAAGACTCTTGACTGGTTAGCCCACATGGAATATTTAAACAGCTCATACCAAACTTTGAAAAAAATCACATTTTACTCGTTCAAGACGAGGCTTATTTTGGTAATCACTTATAAAAATTTATAGACGGAAAATTACACAGGAGAAAAAAAAAATGAAGTGTTTTTTGGAATGCTATACTGTCATTTTTCAAGCTTTTCAAAATCATGTGGCTTTCCTTAAATAGAAAAGAAATAAAAAAGAAAGACTCATATAGGTTTTCAATCGTTTTCTAATATTTTACTTTGAAAACTAAAAATAAAGGGAAAATGATCGAAACCTTATTTGTTGCAATAAATTAAACTTTCGCTTTTTATATATATTTCAAATTCAATCAAAATCTCCAAACTTTAAAGTTTCTATTGACTTTCAACTCTCTACCTTTTATCATTTTATTAGGATCATACTTGAGATTAATTTTTCTATGAGTGATAATAGAGTTATAAATTCTTATATAAATTTATTAGTTGGATAAAAAAAATAAAAAAAATGACGTGGGGGCCAATATGTAGTTAATACAACCAATTGAATTATGTTGTATTAGTTGTACAACAATTTGGAATCAATTGTTAACTTTTGGGAAGGGTGCCAAAAGTTGATGAATTTTTTTTTCTAGTTAATCTTTTCTAAAGGTAAAATAAAAAATACATTTAAAAAAAAAAGAATTTTTTTTTTTAATAGCAGAAAGAGTTTGATGAGTTTTCAAGTATAAATGAAGAAATAATTAATTTCAATAAACAACAGGTGTTTTTAATCATTTTCCCAATTTGTTATATGGAGCTTTACATACAGTGGGCTTATGTTGAAGATTCAACTTTCAAAGAGTATGTTCTAGCAAAGAAATTAAGAAGGAAAAGTGTGAATGCGATCATCATAATTAAATTAAGATCAAAATAAACACAACCTTCCTTTCAAAGATTAAAAGAATAGATAAGCCAAGCCAGCTAAGCAAAATATTGAATAAAGATTTCCCTAATAATCAAATTAATTAGTAATAAACGATTCAGTCAAAGAAAGACGATTGAAGAAGAAGACTGCACATATATGCACATATCATCATCACAAAATAATAATCTAAAATCATCAGTCCAATACATTCGCGGCCAATCCAAAAAAAAAAAAAAAAAAACTTCGTTTCGTTTCTATTTCCTCTCTGAGCTCATCTTCTTTATATATATAACGTTACTTGCTGCTGGCTTAAGCCAGACTAATAAATAACAACCCCATTACTCACATCTCAAGTAACATGTTCAAAATGTTTCTTTTGATCGTTTTGGCCATCGTAACCCTAATCTTGATCATTCGATTCCTATCAAAAACATCATTTCTACACATCCTATTAAACAAATATCGATCTTTCGAAGATTGGTTCCATGTTTACCAGTCATACAAAATCCCACAATACAACGAAAATAACAACTTGCAAGAAAATCTCCTGTATGGTAAAGTTTCAACTTACCTCAACTCTCTTGCTTCCCTCGAAGACTCCCAATTCACCAACCTCTTCACCGGCTCCAAGTGCAACGATATAATCTTAAATCTTGACGCCAACCAGACAGTAGTCGACACTTTCCTCGGCGCTAGGGTTTATTGGACTAACGGCGTCAAAGAACTCACAATGAGATTCAGAAAGAAAGATAAACGAAGAATCCTACGTCCGTATTTGCAGCACGTGCTTTCTGTGGCGGAAGAGAACGAGTCGAAACAAAGAGAGATTAGGCTGCACTTTAATTTGTATGATAACGGACGGTGCTGCTGGAGATCGATTCCCTTCACCCATCCGGCGACTATGGATTCTGTGGTTCTCGACGGCGACGTGAAGAATAGGGTCAAGTCTGATCTCGAACTGTTTCTCAAGTCCAAGCAGTACTATAACAAACTCGGTCGCGTTTGGAAACGGAGTTATCTTCTGTACGGTCCGTCCGGTACGGGAAAATCGAGTTTCGTTGCGGCAATGGCTCGGTTCCTGTGTTATGACGTTTATGATATTGATTTATCAACGGTCTCTGATGTATCCGACTTGAAGTTGCTCTTGTTACAAACTAAATCTAAGTCGTTGATTTTGGTGGAGGGGATTGACAAATTCTTACTGAGTTCCGAAAAGTCAACGGCGGCTGGGATGTTGAATTTCATGGATGGGGTTACGTCGTGTTGTGGGGAGGAACGCGTGTTGGTGTTTACGATGAATGGTAAGGATCGGATTGGTGATGGTGATGGTGATGATCAGACGGCGATGATGAGGCCTGGGAGGATTGATGTTAAAGTGGAGTTTCCTTTATGTGATTTTTCAACGTTCAAGAATTTGGCAGGTAATTACTTGGGTGTGAAGGATCACAAGCTTTTCGGTCAAGTTGAAGAGGGGTTTCAAAACGGGTCCAGTTTGAGTCCGGCCCAGATTGGCGAGCTCTTGATTTCAAATCGGACTTCCCCCACCCGGGCCTTCAAATCGGTCATAACGGCACTACAACAACACCAACCAAACAAACAAGTTGAAAAAGTCGGGGCAAAATCGAGTGATCACGGGTCGGGTCAGCCAATGGATGATGGGTTGTTGTGTCGAGAGAGTGTTCACACCGTACGAGAATTTAGAAAATTGTACGGACTTTTGAAGGGGAGTAGAAGAAAAGAGGAGCCGCCGTTGGATTTAAGTTCGATTGAGAAGTCCGGTTCCCGACATGATCAAACATGATTTTCAGATAGAAGAAATTAAGTTAATTTTTTTTTTAATTTTAGTATAAGATTTTTTTTAATATTCTATTTTCTTCTTATGCATAAATATTATCAATTAATATTCTTTTACACTGTAATTGTCATTAATATATATTAGTTTTACTCCATTTGGACCTTCCACAATATTATTTATTATATTTTTATTGATTTAATATATTCACAATTGTTATTTGGTATTGAATTCTTTTGAAAATATTGTATAAAAAAAAAGGATAAAGTGCTTCCATGATCAACTTCGAGGTAAATGCCTAAAGCTATTAAAATGATTATGGCAAAAATTAGGTTTGGACTAAGCATTCCAGAACTTAGTTTGTTTATAGAGGAACTCAAGTCTCTCGCTTAGTTGCAAACAAAATGACACACACAACGCAGTGGAGTGAATCAATAGTGATGATAATTACAACACAACGTGATTCAAGCATGTTAATCTTTAAAAAAAAATAAAAAAAAACACAAGATTTGTTTAGCATACAATTCAATCTCCTTCTTACAAAATAAGTTTAAAATAAATATTAATTATATGATTAGGATATTTTTCTTGAGCCTAATCTACAGATTCTTTAAACCCTATTTTTATGGTCTCCATACTTAAATATTTATAGGTTCAATGTGTTAGTCCTGTTAGAAGTAACCATGAAAGAATTGTCGTTAAATTAAAAATCACCTATAATTAAGAGTTAATAAGATAAAATAATGTTTAGGAACTCTCAATATCTTAAACTCATAATTTTAAAGAATGTGAAATACATATAACATAGTCTATTTATAGACTATTGATGACTCATCAAACCTTTTATACAAATTCTTACTCTCCCCGTCTCCGGTCGCCATCTCACCCTCCAATCTCAGCTATTGCCGTCACAGCCTCGTTCAGCCGTTGACATCGCTCTGTTGTGCTTCGCTGTTTGTGTTGTGTTTTCTGGGTCAATGCTTAATTTTTTATGTAGCGTTGCAGTTGTATTTTTTATTGAAAAAAAAAAACGGTGAACGTGCTCTTACTTTGTCTTGTTTCCTCTTAATTTATTAGAAAAAAGATTAAAAAAATCTCACGCTTGAAAGAAAACATGATTAGTGTGTTCTGTTGTTAGTTTTTTAAACTAATAATCCCCATTTCTGGAAATTTTGAGGTAGGTTCTTGCTTTCCATCTTTGCTTGTCTCTCTTGAGTTTGATAAAGGTTTAAGTCTTGAATTCTAAAAAATCGTTTCTTTTCTGTGAAAGTTGCTTGCTTTCTTTTGAATCACGCAAAACATTGTAGGCAATCATAATTTAGTTGGAGTTCATTATTTCCCTTTTTTTTTTTTTTTCTTTTTGAATCTGAGAAAGTTCCAATTTTTATGCATGATTTTAATCTTCACTTGAGGCTTTTCTAGCTTTAGATATGAAATGGATATCGAACAAAGAACAAGAAGCGGAAGGTCAAGATCTTATGGTAGTGTTCCCTTTTGTTGATCACGGGTCTAAAGATCAAAAAAGAATCATTGCCACTCAGTGGCTTTGAAAGTAAATGAAATGAGGACCCAGAAGAGGCTTATTTAGTTCAGTTACTGCTGCAGTGCCGCTGTCCAAACCAAACCGAACCCAAAGTTTAGAACCGAACGGAACTGAACAGAAATATTTTTGCTCGGTTTGGTTCGGTCTATATTTCGATTTGAATTCGGTTCGTATTATTTAGAACTGATCGGTTTTGTTTCGGTTCGGTTCTAGTTCAAAACTGAACTGAACCGGAAAACGCCCACTCCAGTGGTGCCAACGGTGGCCAAAGACGTGGCAGCGGTGGTGAAGCAGCTGGAAGATTAAAAAAAAACAAGCTGGGGTTACTGTTTTGTGGCTGCTGCGGTTGTGTTGGTGGCTGCATGGTGTTGAAATGGGTCAAGAGAGATGGCAGTGTCATGAGCGTGGTGGGCAACACAGGCGGAATGGCCGACGGCACTGTAGTGGTGGCTGGTTTGCAACACTCGTGAGTTTTGTAGATTACGTGAAGTTGGTGGCTGGCGATTTGGGAGCTCTCGGGACTGGAGGTGATCACTGGCAAGGTGAGAAGACTCTGGCAGTGGTTGGGGACCAGTGTGACATTGTCGGCTGTTCAAAACTTGACGAAGGCTCGGTCAAAACGGCCAAGTTTCTAGGCTCACTGTTTTGTCAGGCTTGTTTTTTTCTCACAACGTTAGTCTTAAGTTTAAGTCGTTATAGGAGATAAAATGGTGATACCACTAGAAAAAGGCTAAATACCTTTAATAAAGGTATGGTTACACACAAACATTTCAAAACTCGATCGGGTTAAAGAAATATTAATTTGTTGCAAAGTGTAAAAACAAAATATGTTAAAAGTCATCCAGAAAAAAAGATAAGAGAAACCTAGCAAGCATGGTTGACCGGAACTGAAAATTAAATCATCAAAATACTTCTTGTTACTGTTGTGCTGTTCAAAATCTTTGGAATTCAATCAGCTGGTGTTGGTATTATGATAGCCAATAAAAATCTTTTGGCGCTCAAGTCAATAATGATACTTTGAAAAGATCACAAATATGGAGGATGGGTGCATTAAGTTAATGATGTAAGTAATAAATTTGTATAATAGTGGTGGATAAGAAAATGCACTAGAAAGTGAAAATGTGGCTATTCAATAATCAAGAGAAAGAAAATGATGAAAGTGAGGGAATGATACCCAATTAGACAAAGAGAAATATTTTTGTAGGCTTTTAAAATCTTTATAAAACTTCATTTTTTTAAACAATGGTTTTTTTTTACTAATAGAAATTACATCAAAATAAATAAATATGAATTTAACTAAACTAGCGTCTTTACACCTACGAATCATAAACCTTACTATCTTTAAATCATAATTTATGATATAATTACTTTTTATTCTATAAACTCAATATTGTTTTAAAACAATGATGAAATAAATTAACTAAAGAAAGAGCCATGAATATATTAAGTGAGATTTCATAAGAGATTTAAAGGGGTGTTAGGAGCTCCAGTATTAGACAAAAAGATTGTTTATCACCCAATAAGGCCCAACCGTCACATGGTTCATATGCATTAACTATACCCAAAATGGGTTCAATTGGCCCACATTGTGAGGTAAATTCAATTCTAATACCATTTGTAATTACTAGCTTTCACAAAATATGATGTTGTTTACTTGCCTCCACTTGATTAGTTCATGACCGAAAAAGAGAATTAAGTCCCCATATTATAATATAGGGTCTGGAACCAATGCTTTCATGGGTTATACCACTCGGCCAAAGGTCAATTGGTCACAATTTAATAGCTAAATCTACTAAAATATCTAACATTTAAAATTGGCTTACATGTGAAGCTCAATAACGTTGTCTAACACTCACATGGTTAGCAATACAACAAAACTATAGATGACATTTGGTGATTAATGTGAGCTCAAACAAAAATAGTGAAGCTACCATAATAATAACTAACCTTTTAAGGTAAAAGTACATAATAACATAAAACATTAATCAGCATTTTATCACTCATTAGAGTGAAAAAATATCATTTAGAGTCATCCAAGAGTAATTTGGACTTTTTCAAGGGTTATTTGTTATTTTTGAAAACATCATTTAGTTTGGGTAAATTATCAATCATCCACCTTAAGTTTATCATATGTTATAAAAAGTGCTATAAAAATTTTAATTTATTGAAATTTTTAGCTTATGTTTGCAATATGTATTAATCATCTACCAAAAAGAAAGAATCGCTCTTACAGAATACCTATTACTATAATTTGTATTACTTTTGCTTTGTCAATATTAAGGAGTAATTATGTCATTTTATTGGATGGTTACAAGTTAGGATGAAAAATTAAACAAATTCAAATTTTTATAATCTTTTTAATAACATGGTGAAATTAACGTGGATGACTGATAATTTTTTCTTTATTTTAAGTGCTTTGAGAGACTCATGGGCCTGGGTAATTAGTTTTTAAGTAGTGTTATTTGAATGACTAAACGAGTTCGAATCTTAAAAAAGGTAGAGGGTTAAAATTTTAATTTGAACAATTATCCATTAGCGACGGATCTCTTCAGGAAACAAAAGGGATAAATTTACAATTCGATCAAAAGGAAAAGGGTTTTGAAGATATTAG
Source organism: Citrus x clementina (assembly GCF_000493195.1). Lineage (NCBI taxonomy): Eukaryota > Viridiplantae > Streptophyta > Magnoliopsida > Sapindales > Rutaceae > Citrus > Citrus x clementina. Next base: position 12,828,419 of record NW_006262339.1, on the reverse strand, counting down.
CCCTTCCGTATATCACGTGCGCTGCACGCCTGACCCAGCTAGACGATGCGTTTAGGAAACCCAGTGGCAGTAATAGTCTTCGTTTCTGTTGCTTCCTAAGTGTCGTATATTTTACATCGATGAAACTATCAACCGTTTAAACAAATCTCGATTTGCGGGCAAATTAGGCCTTTTTTTTTTCCTCCCTCGATCACTTTTCAGTTAACTGCCTAAGGTATAGAGATCTTTCAATTACTTTTCATTTGTTTATTTAGATTTCATTATTTGATCCTAATCAACAATCTTTAATCCGGGGCCATTTTGGAGGTATTAGATTCACTTTTAAATATTTGTAACTAAATTAAGAACTTATAATGCAAGTCTGCGAGTATTTGCATATTATTAGGGTTTTAAAGGATTCAAATTTGTTGAATCAGAGTGTTGTTTTGAATTTGAAAGTAACTTTTGGGTTTTCCAGGTGTTTTATTTTGCAATTGAAGGGGTTTTTGTAATCAGCACTAGATTGTGAGCAAACATGGTAAGATATATGAGCATGGCTGCAAATTCTTGTTATTTGGTCGGTGTTTTTGTAGGTAAAATTGATGGTTTATTTATGCATTTATTTTTATCAGAATTATCTCATTGGAGCTTTCAAACCAGCTTGCAATATTTCAATTACATTTGCTGATGGAAAAAATCGCAAGCAGGTAATTTTGAAGTTGATGTGGTTGTGTTTGCGTACTTCTATATTTGCTTGCTGTATGAAATCTGTGAAAGTATTGATATTGATTTACAATGTTCACTCTGCTAATGGTGATGAGTGTGTTGCAATATGTGTGTATTCAAAGGTTCCTCTGAAGAAGGAAAATGGCCAAACAATCATGGTTCCACTTTTTCAGAGTCAAGAAAATATCTCTGGGAAGGTAATTTGTTTGATAGTGTAGTTTGAATGTTGAGGGTTACAGCATTATACATTTCCAGATGTTCTTTGTTTGGATGTTGATGATTGAAAATTTCTGTTCATTTAATTTTCAGATTTCTATAGAACCTGTACTGGGGAAAAAGGTTGAACACAATGGTGTGAAAATTGAACTCCTTGGTCAGATTGGTGAGTTCTCATTGTAGTACATTTTTGGTAGAACAAGAGATGGGAGTCCTGGGGCCCTTTTACCTATATATTTTATTTTTGGTATTATTGTCCTTTGTTAAATATGCATTGTTTGCCTGCACTTGTTGCTACATATCCATTGTTTGCCCGCACTTGTTGCTACTGATACGATTATTTCTCATCACTTGTTTCATAGTTGATTTGACTGAGAGATTTTTGGGTAATGGGCAATGGAGGGAGTACATAATTCATTTGTTATCCTGTGTCAAAGATCTGCTGTTATTGTTCAGTGTTCAATATTTTGTGGCTCATCTGCCTTAAGAGATGTTTTCCTTTCTTATCTATTGAAATGGAGATGGTAATTTTGTAATTTTGTTTCGCTTTCCAGAGATGTACTTTGACAGAGGCAATTTTTATGACTTTACTTCCCTTGGTGAGTATACTTTTTCTTTCCATTTGTTCTTTGTGATTATGAGTTAGATGCATGGAACAGTGTATTTGCATATCGTTTAACACTATGGGCAAGAAAATATGAAAGTTAACCTCAAAATGTTTTTGCTATTATTCTTTTATAATCTTAAAAATCCAAATATTGGTAGAGTTTCTGCTTTTAAGTTACTTGAAATTAATTCATTCACTGTTTATCTTTATTGTGATTTTGATCGTCTTGTTTGCAGTCCGCGAATTGGATGTTCCTGGAGAAATATATGAAAGAAAAACATACCCATTTGAATTTTCTACTGTTGAAATGCCATATGAGACATACAATGGGGTGAATGTAAGGCTAAGGTATGTTTATGATTTCATCTTAAAGTTTTCCAGGGAAATCTATGTGCCTATCATTTTTTTTGATAATGTTTCTGTATTTTAAATGATTTACTTTGGTCATACACTGTTGGACAATTTAATCCTGCTTCCAGTTCACCTTGCTATGTTGTAGCCTCTATAAATTGGTTTACCATATGAAACAGCATGGACATAAACTTTGGGTAGTTTTACATATCTTTCAGCCCTGCTTATGTGTAATCTTGCCTAGAAGTAAAATAATAGTCTTTACACGTTCAATTATCTCCTAAGTAATTTGCTTATGTAATTTATTAATAAATAAGAAAAGCGGCACTTCTGCCATTCTCTTTTAGCCTCTCCATACTGTGACATGGGAAGTGGAATGCCAATAACAATCAAACGTTTCAGGTCAGAATAATCATGTTGAACCTGAAAACTACTTCACTATAAGCTGTATGAAAGTCGGCAGGATAAATTGATGTATTTATTATGGCTGAAAACTCATTTTACATGGTGTGTATGTGCTTTATGTAGGTATGTTCTGAAAGTGACTGTCAGCCGTGGTTATGGTGGAAGTGTAGTTGAATACCAAGATTTTGTGGTAAAATTTTTCTATGATCTTTCTCCTCATACAAACACTCTCTCTTTTCCATTAGTACCTATGATTGATGATGTGAAATTCTGTAAGCTTATGATTGAATTTGTGTAATCCTGCCAAAAGCAGGACTGAAATACTATAGATTCAAGGTGTGACAGTTTTGGAAGATTAAAATGTCACAAATGTCGTGTTCTTTTCATTAACTATACTTGCTACACTATTCTAATTTATCATCTCTTCCTTTTCTTGATGTCTTTTTCTATTCCTCAGGTTCGCAACTATACACCACCTCCGTCAATTAATAATAGCATCAAGGTGAGGTTTGGTGTTTATTTCTGTCGGGAATACATGCAAAAATGAATTCCTATCTCATTTTGTGTTTGCTATCTCAACCTTCCTTTGTAATTTCTTTGGCTGTTTTCCTTTGGGTATAAGTAACAAACGTGAAACTAACTCTTAGCTTCCTTTCATTTGATGTTAGCTGCTTTAGATTTATGTCACATTTGCCAAAAGCACTGCAAAACAGTTGGTCTTAGTGAGTAATTATTTTAAGCTTTATCCTTACTCTTATTCCTTGTTCAGATGGAAGTCGGAATCGAAGATTGCCTACACATTGAATTTGAGTACAATAAAAGCAAGTGAGTTGGACATATCTTGTAACTAGGTTTGATTGTCTTTCCAAGATTGTTGGCCTCTTGATCAGGCATCAACCAATAGTCAGGCTTGAAATATACAAGTGCTTTGATTGTGGACTACGGTTATTTCATACCATCTTTAGCTTGACCTGGATTGAGATTTATGCATTTTGATCTGTGGTCCACAATTGATGCCGTTGTGGTTAATAGGTGTTGGTGGCATTCTACTGGTTGTAGCTTAAAAGAGAATATATCCTTCTAATTGGACTTTTGAATTTTGCAGGTATCACCTGAAAGATGTTATTATTGGCAAGATATATTTCCTTCTTGTGAGGATCAAAATTAAGAATATGGACCTTGAGATTAGGCGCCGAGAATCAACTGGATCAGGGGCCAATACGCATGTTGAAACTGAGACACTAGCTAAATTTGAGTTAATGGATGGTGCTCCTGTCAGAGGTATGCTGGAGCTCTAGTTTCTTGTGGATTCAAATCAAATTATGACTCGCACAGAAGCATCAGGAAGGGATCTAGTCATCTTATTATATACCAATGAAGAAATACAATTACTTCACATCTAGTTTAATAGTATGGTCTAGAATAGGCAAAATTAAGTCATTATAGTACTTAAAACATGTTGACCCCCATTATTGTGAGGTCATATCTAGTATTCAGAGTTTGCCTCGATTTGAAATTCACTATTCAGTTTTGATGTGTCATTTGTTTCAATTGTCAGTGTGCAGTTGCTAACAGGTCCATTCTTGTTTGTATAGGTGAATCAATTCCAATCAGACTTTTTCTTAGCCCCTATGAGCTGACGCCAACTCATCGTAATATTAACAACAAATTTAGCGTGAAGTATTATCTGAACCTAGTTCTGGTTGATGAAGAGGACCGTCGGTACTTTAAACAGCAGGAAATTACCATTTACAGGCTACAGGAAAATTCCTGATTGATTGTTGCGCAATTAAATTGGCATTTCAGCTCGTGCGAAGAGAATACATAAATGACTAGTTGATAACACTTTGTAAATCCTTAAAGCTTAGGATGCAAATTGCTTGAATGAGGAGCGTGGTTCATACGGTGGCTTTGTATACTTGCTTGTTCAGTATTGATCTGTCACGGTTATGCGCACAGCTGCAGTTGGGAAAGACCTCTCGTTGAGGTTTCCATGTGATTATTACTGATCTCTTATTTGGTAAGGATCTCTGGGAATGCATGCTGTGATCACTTTTCATTCATGTCGATTGTTTTGGGTTTCTATGTTAACTCTATTCCCTATTGTTGTTTAGGTGATGATTCTATAAAATTGTAGGCCCTTTTTTTTTCCTTTACTTTTTGGTGCAAGAAAATGAGAAATTGCAACAGTACTTTGTGCCTTTTTTTTTCAGTAGTAAATTTTGGGGAAGGGATTGTATAACTTGGTGCTTTGAATGAAGTTAATTTGCTTATTAAACTATGTGCTTTCGCGTAATCTTTTCTGGCTGCCGTTGCTGGGAAGGTGGCGACTCAGATTTAAGTTCACTGGATTTGAATTTTAACTGTAATTAATTGTTTATGCTATTCAGTGTGTTGAGCTTGTATGCGAACTGGGATTCCTTTTGCATTAAAAAAAAATGTCAACCTTGTTAATCAACCTTTTCTTTTTCGGTTTATAAGTACCTTGTCGAGCAGTTTAAGTGCAACAAGTACCAGTAATTTCAAATATAAAAGTTAGCTAACAACAATTTCTTGTTAACTGCTTAATGAAACCCTCTGTTGTTGCAAATTAATAGAAGCTAATGTGTTTACCCATTTCCGTCCGTCTATTCATTTACCTGAAGATATGCTGTTCTTGTTTACGGTAGATAGGTCATGGATCAGTGAACTCTTATTTGCTACAGAATTTCACATTAAAGTGCACTCTGAATTGATGGATAAAATTGGTGTCAGTCACGATACAAATTACAAATAATACATTAACATTGGAGTGGCAACAAAATTTAGCATTTGGTGGAGTATCGGCTTAAAAGACCGTCGATCTTTACTCTTCAGAAACTTCTGGTAATTCCTCCTTGAACCATTTATAGAGCCCTCCTTCTAAGTGGTAGACATTTTTGTAACCATTGAGGACCAGCAAGTAGGCAGCTATCAGCGATCTGCAGTGGAGAAATGCAATTAGGAGTGACTTCTTTCATTCGGCGGTAAAATGCAATAAGGAGTGATTTCTTTTCATTCAGCGGTGAACCAAAATGCAACTATGTTAGCTTGTTTCTATCCCAAAACTTAACAGATCTTATGTTCATTTGAATCCCTCATCATGTTTTATCGACAAAGTGTTCATTGTGCTGACTGCTATCATGATACTAAAGTTGAAAATATTTTTTAGATGCGTCCTTTTGCATAGCAATGAGGTCTAATAACAGTATAGACTAGAGAGTAATACAGACAAAATGGAAGTCAGAGGATCATATTAAATTACCTTGATTGTTGACCTTCAGGGAGATTTTGAGATGGCTTCATTGTACCTCCAGTTGCGCAGGCTACAATAATCTTTGCATCTTTATCTAATTGTGATTCCACGCCTGCTGGGTGATACCAAACATTTGGTTACATATATCTGTATGTTTACAAAAACGAAGCAACATGAATGAATTCTGGTTAGCTTGCAATACTTTGCAGAAACTCTGGGTTCTCTTCTGTGCCAGAAAATATGCCAAAAAATGCAAATGCAGCACGCCTAGCAATGTCCCATGCTGTCCACTCCTTTATAAGCCTATATATTTGCACATTGATAGCACCTGGTGGATGAGCCTGCACCATTGAAACATCAATACCTTGTTTCCGAAGTGAAATGAGGTTCATTGTTCATTAGTATTGTGTAAACTTAGAAAATTGAAATGAAGACAGGATTTTGAACTTTTTAACCCACTTTCCCAAGCTATCATCCTTGATTACTTACAATCATTTAAATACAACGAAAAGACTGACCTCTTTAAATTCTGCTTCAGGTCGTACATCAAGAATCACAAAATTGTTTTCTTTCTGAAGACGAAGAGCTTCCTTCGCTTCCACACTCCTTACCTGCAGAAGATAAAACACTTCAACAGATTTTATCCAAAGACTCAATTTAATCATCACCAAAACATATCCTGATTGTCAAGGTTCATCCAACCTGGCTCGTGAATAATCCGTTTCCTTCCTTTCCTGAAAAATATAGGTTGTTCTCTTTATCTCATTCTTATTTTTTCCGTTATTACTTGTCAGCGATTGTCTATTCGAGATCAATGGACCAGAACAAAAATGCATTGAGACGGTAATTCAGTCTATATTGAACCCTGAACTTCTTTTGAAAGATAATAAATGGTACAGAATGCTGCATTATATTTTGCAAATCAAACTATAGAATTCCTATGTCACTACTTGACATTTGAGATATTCCCAAAATTGACGTTCTCAAAATTGTAAGCTTTGAACCGCAATCCCTTCATGTATCAATATGCATGCGTGTGTAAAGGCTTTATAAAGTCCCATATTTGATTGAAAATTCATGTTTACAAAGTATAAAGGCAGTAGATAAAAGCAAATTACTGTCTAAGCAGGCATGCCTTAATTAGTGTGTGTGCAGAGAGACACAGAACTGATAAGTACCCTTTTCTGTAGCAGTAACTCCCTCTTAGTCTTCCAATCTTCTTCAGCTGATTCCTCCAAAGGAGAGTAAAAGTAACCCAAGTCAGAGTTAAGCTTAAATACAACAATAATGCTAGGATCCCAACTATTATCCCATCATTAGAGTTAATAACTGAGTGATGTCATGTGACTCTTACCAGTAGGGACTCGAAAGCTGAGATTATAATTGAGATTCCTAGCTTTATTCTAAATATAATATAACTAATGGCATAGATTTATCCAGTTGTTTCTGGAATCTTCAAAATCCTATGGAAAATCTTTTAAAAAATTAACTAAATATTACCTGGTGATTTTGCAGGTTTTGTTGCTGCATTTTGGATTATGAGACCCCTTGGAACACTCTGTGAAGATAGTCTTCTCCTTGAAAATGTAAATGATCTTACCGTCAAGCAGCAAAGAGTTGTATCTTGATTAGTTTTTGGAGCAAGGATCAACGGTGAAGACCGGTAATTAGGATATAACGAAGATAAAGAAGAGTGTAATTGGCTGACTGAAGTAATAGCAGCCATAATGTCTGAAAGATTTGGATAGACAAAAAGCAGCAGCTAAGAATTTTCTATTTTTAGTCTTGCCCCAACGTGGGATATAGTGAACCTGCTCCTGCTCCTGCTCCTGCTTCTGTAGAAGCGCTTCCGGGAAGTACTTGTGTTGTCAACTCTAGACTGACCTTGTATGAAGTGATTACTGAATAGTGAATAGGACATAAGTGGATTTTTTTTTTCCTTTCTCTCTCTTAAAATCTTAACTTGTGGTTGGTATTGCAAGGAGCCAAGGACTTTCTTCCCATTCTGGATTTCTCTCATCTGGAACGTTTGCTTTATGTAGAGTTCACTCGCTGTACGACAAAAGACTTTTTGTGTGCTGCCACTACAAAAATATCTCCGCGTTACTCAAAACTTCCCCGCCGCCCCCCCCCCCCCCGCCGTAAACTCAAATATTTTATATTTTGAGAAAAAAAATTATATTTATGTTGCTTAGGAAAATTAAAAAAAAAAAATACTGCAAACTACTTTTTTACCTTGTTCTTGGCGTTCAAGGTTTGAGATTTTAAATCTCTTTAAATATTTAAAAGTAAACTCCAACTTCGTAGGGCTATATATACCTTTCTTTAAAAGAAAAAAAATTCCATGTATCCTTTAAAAGTAAATTTAATACATTTTAAGTCCAAATATTGTGATTACATTAGGTTTTCATAGAATTATAATTTAAAAATAAAGTAGTAATATTTAACCCTTTAATTTCTCTCACTAGTCCTTAGTATTCAATTTTATTACAAAAATAATTCTTATTAATAGATCAAAATTTGATTAAAAATGAAAACAATTCTAGAAACCTTAGCCAAATTTTACTACTATTGGCACCACTAGAGATGGCAAATAAATTCGGATCTAGCCTGCATTTGTAAGAATCTGGATAAACTGATTCAAAAAATATCTGGATATGCATAATAAAAAAATGTGGATTCGGATGTAAAAATTGACGATCCAAACGGATCTGGATGTGGATTCTTATGCACTTGCATCTGAAAAATCAAATATCGGATCTTTATATTTTTTAAAGCAAATTTAAAAATTAAAATTTATATAAGAAAACACAATCCCTAATCTAAAAACATCACACATAAACATTATAATATATCCAAGTATCCATGAAGATTATTTTAGATTTGTTTAATATTAGATGATTATTTTTTTTAAATAGCTAAAATATTATAAATTTACAAATAAATGTATGATCCAGATACTCGAAATATCCGTCCAAAATCCATACGGATATTACCCGGATCCGAATCACAATAAATAATATGATAGGGATCCAAATCTGAATATGGATCTAAATTCGGATACACCTACATTCAGATCTGGATCTAGATTTTGTTGGTTATTGGGCATCACAACTTAATGTATCTTATTTGATATCTTTGTGTTCGAGAATTAACAAATTCAACCCTACATTGTTCACGAAATTAAAATCCTTAATTATCACCTCAAGCCACCATTCTTTATCATTCATTTCAATCTCAACCACTTTATTGCTAGCTATTTTTATTATTTATCATTTACTCCAATTAATTTATAATCTCTTAATTCTTATATTAAAACTATTGTTTGCCTCTTTTCATTTGATATTATGTTGATCTTGATACTATCATATCAATTTTGCTAAAATCAATTAAAATAAATGAGGGGATTTAGTCTACTGTTGTTGGAGAATTTGCTAATAGGGTCAATCAACAATTAAAGGCTAGTAGTGCATGGCCTGAGGTTGTGATAATGGTGGTGGAAGGCAGTTAGGATTTCTGGAGTTCTATTTTAAATTATGTTTTATTATTTAACGATGATAATTATTAAAAAAAATAGATTAATTAAAAATGGGATCTAGTGAGAGAAATAAAAGAGTCAGGCATCACTACTCTTATATGTTTATCGCGACTATCCACGAGCCACATGCTTTCATTTTATTATAAAACTTTTATAAAATCTATTTTGTGTCAGTTTCATAATCACCCATAAATTGTCCTAAATTCATTTACATTGTAAATCTATATCAACAATGCTAAGCACCCAAAACTAATATCACAAAAAAAAAGGAGAGTGGACAAAATTTAAATATATTTTTAACTCTCTACTTCACACCAATTTGAACACTGATGTTTAACAAAATAAAAATGTTTGAAAATCACTTTATTAGATCTTATGAGTAATTTACATCTCAAATAAATAGTTCATGTGATGCAATATGAATGTATAATAATTTTACATAATTTTTTAATTTATTATGTATATATAGAGTACGTTTGGGATTGAGGTTGGACAGTTATATCTTAAAAGTTACAGCACTAGCTGTTGTAATTTTAAAGTTATGTTAATATGATTTTTCACTTGTATAATAGAAAATCTATTATATTTTTAATAATTTTATTAAAATTATTATTTAAAATTTATATTTACTATATATTATTAAGTTTTGTTTCATAATTATAATTTTTTTTTCCACAGCAACTGTAGCTTAAAAGTCACAACACCTCAATTCCAAGCGAACCTAAGCGTACTCATTATATATGTAGGTCAAATTAAATAGTATTTAATAGTCAAAACTCAAAAATAACGATTAAGAATATGGTTGATAAATTATTAAGTAGAGTAAAATTGTTAATTTCATCAAACAATGGAGATCTAGATATTATTATTCATCATTATTTATTGGAATTAGTTTTATCAATAACGCTAGTGATTAGTGATCTTAACATTTGAATCCCTACATGAATCCCATTGCCATGTGTCATTTATGTATTTCATAGCTTGTAAAGTTACTTAACTACATCTAATTGATGAATGTCATATTAGAGCATCTCCAAAAGATTCTATTAATTTTAGTTTTCAAATATTTATTTGCTAATCTATGTGGCGAAATGGAGAGTGAAAAAATATGTTATTTTCTAAAATTCTCTTTAAATATAAATAAGTTAATATTATTTTAACTAAATAAATATTTTTCAAAGAAAAAATAAATGGTAAGTAAAGCACTTTTGTCTCTCTATTAAAAGTTAATAAATTATAAATTGAAGAGTGAGAAAGCAACTCTACAAATTTGAAGAGAAAGAATCATTTTTTATTTGAAGAATCTTAATTGGAGTGTCTTTTGGAGTCTTAAATGCTAATGTGACTCTTTAAATAAGTAGTATAATTTTATTTGAAGAGTATTTTGGAGATGCTAGAAACTCAAATTAGAAGTTAGAGCTAATTTGGTAATGTTGTAATTTTTAAAATAGTTATTGTTAGCTATGCTGCATAAATAATCTGCTATAAAAAGAATCAGTTAAATATTTAGTAAATTTTTTTAAGTGCTGGAGTTTTAAAAACAATAATTTATATTTAGTAAATCTTACTATCTTACTATTGAACTGATGCAAGAGAAACTATTTAAAATAGATATAATATTAAATACAATTTATTTACACATTTATAAACACACACACACACACACACATATATATTTGTGCATGTTCATAACTGATAACTAAAATAATTTTTATTTTATTAATTTTATTTTTTATTTTGTTATCTCAATGTAATTAATATTTGGTAATAATAATAAACTATATAAATTTAATAATTTTATTTTTTTATTAAATAAGGATTGGATTTTTATAATATATATTTAAGGATATATATTAAATTATATATATATATATATATATATATATATATATATAAAGTTGAGACTTGAGGAGGTGGTGTGTCATCACCATTTCTCATATTTGTATATTCTCTATTATCTAATAAATAGAGAAATTTTCTTTTACATTTAGCTTTTCATCTTCTCACAATTAATTTGATTATTATTACACAATAACAATTATGTAAAAGTTTTAATGAGGTATATTCTTTGTAATGAACATCCAATGGGGAGTGTTATGAATTTATATATATATAAAGTTGGGGCTTGAAGAGGTGACGTGGCATCACCATTTCTCATCTTTGTATATTCTCTATTATCTAATAAATAGAGAAATTTTCTTTTAGATTTGGATTTTCATTTTCTCATAATTAATTTGATTGTTATTACACAATAACAAATATGTAAAGATTTTAATGAGGCATATTCTTTGTAATGAACATCCAAGGGGGAGTGTTATGAATTTATTAAAATAAATGTAGATGTTCATAACATATATCTCATAGTCTCCTCACTATCTCTCATTAGTAACCTTTAACTTCCCTATAACTCCCACTATCTCACAAGGAATTATGATCCATATTTTTTCATTAATTTCATGGAGTGATTGTGTAACTATAAAAGGAGAACTCATCTTTTTATTTTGTACACACACAATTGGAATGAATAAAATCACTCTATAATATATTCTCTCATTTTATTCTTTATCTTGCGTTGCTTCTTTATTTGTATTGCTGGCTAATAATTTTTATTTTATAAGGCTGCCTCATCTTAAAAAAAAAAATCAATTCATATTTTTATCAATTTCATCAAGTGTAAAGTAAGAAAAAAGGATAATACTAAATTCTTTTTTCAAAGCCGCGTGAAGCGCGGTTCTATTTTCTAGTATATATATAAAGTTGAGACTTGAGGAGGTGATGTTGCATCACTATTTCTCATCTTTGTATATTCTCTATTATCTAATAAATAGAGAAATTTTCTTTTACATTTAGCTTTTATCTTCTCACAATTAATTTGATTATTATTACACAATAACAATTATGTAAAGGTTTTAATGAGGTATATTCTTTGTAATGAACATCCAAGGGGGAGTGTTATGAATTTATTAAAATAAATGTAGATGTTCATAACATATATCTCTTAGTCTCCTTACTATCTCCCATTAGCAACCTTTAGCTTTCCTATAGCTCCTACTATCTCACAAGGAATTATGATCCATAATTTTTCATTAGTTTTATAGAGTGATTATGTAACTATAAAAGGAGAGCTCATCTTTTTATTTTATACACACACAATTGGAATGAATAAA